>NC_043010.1:117970-312970 GCF_006345805.1 Octopus sinensis | reverse complement strand
AAACTGTGCTCTAAATGGAGGTGTAGTCAAATCCTATTTTATGGACTCAACCATTTTTCTAAAATAAGTCAAAAGTTAAGCTACTATAAATCAGCACAAACTTTCCGGACAACCCAATAAAAGTTTTGCCAGCTCGCCACCTGAAATGATCGTTATTATACTGATGGATGTAAGTACTGAGAAACAAAATAGCAGTAACTAGTAATAATTGTAGTAGATTCTGTTGATTAGTTAAGTCACTTGGCAACGAAGTAGTAAAAGACATGGAATCACGGGGTTCATCAAAACCCTACCATTCCAAAAGTCACTATGGATTCTATGAGAAATAAACTAATTATCTGCATTTTTTTCTTTTATCTTTTACATGTTACAGTCATTTGACTGCAGCTATGCTGGGGCACTACCTTGACTGCTTTTAGTTAAACAAATAGTCCTCAGGACATTTTTCTTTAAAGCCTAGTATGTATTTTATTGATTTTTTTTGTTAAACCACTAAGTTACAGGGATGTGAACATACCAACACCAGTTGTCAAGCAGTTGACAGAACAAACACAGACACACACACACACACACACACATATATATATATAGACAGGCTTCTTTCAGTTTTTGTGCACCAAATCCACTCACAAGGCTTTCGTCAGCCCAAGGTTATAGTAGAAGACACTTGGCCAAGGTGCCACACAGTGGGACTCAACCCAAAATCATGTGGTTGGGGAAGTAAGTTTCTTATTTCTTTATTGCCCACAAGAGGCTAAACATAGAGAGGACAAACAAGAACAGACAAAGGGATTAAGTCGATTACATCGACCCCAGTGCATAACTGGTACTTATTTAATCGACCCCAAAAGGATGAAAGGCAAAGTCGACCTCGGCGGAATTTGTGGTACGTAAAAAGCACTATCCGACTCGTGGCCGATGCCAGCGCCGCCTCCACTGGCTTCTGTGCCGGTGGCACGTAAAATACACCAATCTGACCGTACGACAGGCACCCATGCCAACCCCCTTGCTTGCGAAGACATGTTGGGGCAAGCGAAATCGAATCGAACCAGCCAGGTTCCCTGGTCTGGTGGTACGTAAAAAGCACTATCCGACTCGTGGCCGATGCCAGTGCCGCCTCCACTGGCTTCCGTGCCGGTGGCACATAAAATACACCAATCTGACCGTACAACAGGCACCCATGCCAACCCCCTTGCTTGCGAAAACATGTTGGGGCAAGCGAAATCGAAATCGAATTGAACCAGCCAGGATCCCTGGTCTGGTGGTACGTAAAAAGCACCATCCGACTCGTAGCCGATGCCAGCACCGCCTCGTCTGGCTTCCGTGCCGGTGGCACATAAAATACACCAATCCGACCGTGGCCGTTGCCAGCCTCGCCTGGCACCTGTGCAGGTGGCACGTAAAAAGCACCCACTACACTCACGGAGTGGTTGGCGTTAGGAAGGGCATCCAGCTGTAGAAACACTGCCAGATAAGACTGGAGCCTGGTGCAGCCTTCTGGCTTCCCAGATCCCCGGTCGAACCGTCCAACCCATGCTAGCATGGAGAACGGACGTTAAACGACGATGATGATGATGAACGTAGCGGCAGACGAATAACCACTAAGCATGTCACCCGGCCTGCTAACGTTTTGGCCAGATCCCTGCCTTTTTACCACACAGCCACACCTGCGCCTTATATGCAAATGCATTTTTATGTTTAATTCTATAATCATTATTTTATTATACAAACACATGGCATAAAGTGACCTCTTAGCGGAGGATTGTAGGGATATTTTATCTAAGCATGGTATTAGATAAAACTTCTCAAATATTCATTGGGATATCTAATGACCATAGACAGCTAAACCTTTCAAAGACAGTTTTACAATTTGCTTGATCTCCTACAGAAGACTAAGAAGATAAAAAAGTGATGCTACATTTGAGCTTGGTCTACTTGGCCATTAACCCTTTAGCATGCAGGCTAATCCTAAATCTAATTTCAGATCAGGTCATTTCACAGCATAAACTATGAATACTCTGGTAGACTGCAAGCTAAAGTAGCACCAAAAAAGCTATGTACCAACTTTTTTGCGAGGTTTCCCTGATACATAGAATATATTTTAGCAGATTCCCAAAGGGTGAAAAAGGTTGAGAAAAGCTGATGTAGAATAAGAATTTTATAACTTAACAAGAAATTATGTAAGTTTACATTTTGTAGAATAAACTAAACAAAGAAAGGCCAAAATATATGAAACAGATTAGATTGAAAGATTCATTTTTAAAAATAGCTAAAAACTGAAATAATGAAATAGGGGAACTGACATTTGAAAATTTAATACCATGGACTTCTGTTCACCCAAGCATGCTGCCACTATCATCATCAGTTCCTGAAGACAACAGGACAATTTCATCACCAGTTTCAGATGTTTTACTCACCTTTCGAGATAAAGATGACGATCCTGTTAGCTCCCACTTCTTATTATGGAACTGAAATTTAAATTTCAGCTCTTCATTTTGAAAGAGGTAGCGTTGAACTTTCTTACGCAAGTCAACAGTACCTGGGTACTTATCTATACCCCCTTGTTTTACCTGTTCTTTATCAAAATTTCATTTGCTTTTCATTTAATGTCCATTTCCCCGCCTTATTGACGATCATATGGATTTACAGGGTATTTTAAAAGATACGATGTGATGGTTAACTGATGAGTAAAAGTGCATGTTAATCGAAGAATCTAAATTATCCAAGCAAACTCGCTAATCCGGCACTCCACAGGTCCGGCTGTACTAGTGTGATATTATGTGACATTCATGCTTAAATAATAATCATTGACTACAACACAGTCACGAAAATGCAAGCAAAGAGTTAAAGTAACGGGTACGTGGTGAGTACTTTTGTGCAGGAGGTGTTCTAATTAATTAAATTAGTAGCAGTATAATACCGCTAATTATTCTGTCGTCACAAACTTTTTAAAGTTATTAGTGATGGTTACACACACACATAAAAAACAGGATTTAACCTGGTTCTTCATCAGTTAACTATATATATTTTTATAGATGGGTGAGCTAGTCCTGGTCTATATAAATATAATAATTTATTTTAATAGGTGTATGAACTGGACCTGGTCTATATAAATATATATATCTAAACCGGAGACGAACTTAGTACAGAAATTAACGCACATTTTCATATATTCGGATGGATAGAAAGATAACAGAGCAGAACAAAACGCGATCCGACATTGGGCTTTGCTTTTCAAATCTCTTTTCTGGTGGAAAACATTCGTTTTTGGTTTGTTTTTTCTTGTAGACACATTCAGTAAGCAAAAACGATATTACTAGAAACCAAAATATATATCTGGCCTAATAAAATTAGCAGAATTTTAAATTAAAGGAAAGTTATATTAGTAAAAAATAAAGCATAAATATTAAATTGTTAATTGATAAGAATAAAAAATATCTGAACAGATCTGTTGATGTTTTGCTCTAAAAAATGAACTGCTTTAACAATTAAGTCGATAAATAAAATATCTCGTGACAGAAAAATGTTCCCGCGATTCTCTTACTTTTTAACAGAGATGAAACACTCGGAATAAAAAAGAAAAAAAGAGATGCTTTTGGTCGAAATCTACCCAACACGGCATCATTCCTTCTGTTTCCCTACTTACATAGAAAATGTTAAAGAGAAAGACATTTTGGTTCATGTTTTTTAGGAGGAGTTGTTTAAAAAATAATAAATTAGATCTGTCAGTGCCAAAGCGAAGAAATAAGTCATGTTTGCATGTGTGTGTGTGTGTGTGTGATATATATATATATATATATATATTATATATATATATATATATAATTAGGGTTCAGCAACGATTTGCATATATATATATATGTGTGTGTGTGTGTGTGTGTTTATATGTATGCAGACACATGTGTTTATGTGTGTATTTGAGTTCTTCGAGTTACAGTTATTTCTTTTAATTAATATTTTGTATTGATTGATGAGGAAATAATTAGATCGAAAGCGAAATGCATGAACGTCACAACTTCTAAGCCTCTGCTTCTTTGCACTTAGTCAAAATTAATTGTTTTAAGCAAAAAACTCGCTACCTCACATTCTGGAGTTCAAATCTCACTAAAATCGATCTATCACCTCTAGTAAATGTCGATCAAATAAATACTAGTTGTTATTACTATTTCGACCCCGTCAGAGCAGACTTATGATCAATCATGTTCCAGAAATGATCACCCTGGCATGTATTTGTTTTTCTTTTTCAAACACCTTTTAAAAAATATATCGAAGATTACATCCAACGTGTCCCTTTTTAAAAGAAAAAAAACAGGATGTTATTTGAAAGAAACTTCACAGCTATTTGTATCATATTGAGCGATCTTGTAGAGATCCCGCCACACAGACATTGTTTGCATACATACCAGTTATATAATGGGCTCGACTCTCAACTCTACCCCCTTCATATACAAATCTACGGCATTGTGCTCACTCAATACTTTTTCTTAAGGATTTATGGCTAATGTTAAAAGTGCATTATTTACTAAAGCACAAACATTCCTCGAGATGTTTTATTAAATGCATCGAAACCGATCGAATCATTATTTTAGTTGTAATCTTTAAAATTATAAAGAAAAGGGTTTTTACAAAATGTGTTTTCTTTTGCAATCAATTTTCATTTTTTTACAGAGAATCTTCCAATATCGTTTTGTCTCAATCATAAAAACATTTCATGTTCCAAAACCGGCTAAAAATATCCGATCAATTTTTCCTTTTATTTTATATAAAATGATTTTCGGTAATTCAAATGTTTACGACTCTCTTGTGTGTCGACCAAATAGATAGATAGAAATACAATGTGCGTGTGTGAGTATATTTATGCCTATATATTATGTATGTGTGGGTCTGGACACACAGACACACACATCTGAGAGTTTTTCGATTGAAGTTACTCACCATGAGATGAAAGACAGCGCAACGAAGCAGGAGAAAAGCGGACACTTTCTGGCCATTCAAATAGAAATAAATCCCATCTATACCGACGTGGTTGTGTTGGTAAATAAAGCAGAAGACAAGCGAAACTGTCGGGTTACCATGCAGATGAGGTTAATCACGGTTGTAGCAGATGATGGAAATAAATCATAATCAGTCGAAGCTGATTCTAGGAGTCCAAATATAGACCGGTGTCAGCCGGCTTCAGTCGCCACCTGAAATTATATGCACGATCAGCAGAACTTCAAACTGGAGTTCCTAGAAAATCTCCTTAAGTTCCTCCGGTGTTAGGAGGGAAACATCTAACGCTTCGGAGACTTACTCTTCGTCTGAGAGTGAGGGTAAGAGAAAGAAAGTGCCGTTGTTGCTTTGTTTTCAAGTTTTTAAATAATGAAGAGACTGAAGTGAAGATGAGATGTTTTGGTAGTGGTAGTGGTGATGGTGAAGTTATGCTATTGATGCAGGCCATCTCAGGACTTCGGATTTTACCGTCAAAGTGTATCAAGTCCGTTAGGATAGGTAGTAATTGTGTATTGTTACCGGCAATCTTTCGTCTGGAAAGGTCTTCTAGAGACGAAAGATCGCCTTGTTACCTTCTTAACTTCATTAGTTTCGATTCCTAGTCTAAACTGAAACCATTTGATAAAAATAAATAGACATTCACATGCATATTATCAATTATATATTGCTGTCTCTCTCCCTTTATCTTTATATGCATTTGTGTCTGTGTGTGTATACTTGTATGTATAGTAGATGAATGTCTCACCTACTCCATAGCAAAGAAACCCCTCTCCCCTCCCTCTGTATGTTTGTGTGTAACGTTTTCGTCGTTGTAGCTTTTGTTAATCCTCAAGTTAATACTGAATAAGCTTTTTGTCAAACGCATCCCAGATGTGACCATCTCGGTTTGCCAATGTGCAGGGTACCCACCACCTTTTATAAAGCAGTATGATGCGATTCGAGAAAGATTTGGCTGTTAATTCTAGCAGGTCGAACGACCAGGTAGAAATTCTCTTGGCTCGGAAAACATTTTGGGTGAGTCCTTCGGCTTAGAAAAGAAACTGAGAAAAATTGAAATTGGGATCGAAAATGAATTAGAATAAGAAGGAAAGTGTTGTGGATGTGCGGCACTTGTAAGCCTTCAAATTAAAGGGGTTAGTTAGGGGTTATTGCATGTTACTTTTTTTATGTTTTTTATATTTAAGCCTTCGCTCCATCGACTTCTTTCCCACCGTTCTCGACTCTGGGCCGTCTTTTCTTATTCTCTCCGACTGGTCCCCGTTTTTCTGTTTTTGTCCCCCTTCCACCAGCTCTTCCTCAGTGTCTCCAGCTATTTTAAAAGATTCCTGTCTTTTCTGAGGAGAGGCTTTTCTCATTGGATTTGAATTGTCACCGACAGGAGCGTAGCCAGGTCCTAAACTTTGGGAGAGCGAGCACATAAAAAGGTGCCGTGACACATACCAAACAATTTTTAACTCATTGATTATACATTCTATAAAAAGCGCCAATTTTGAAAATTATGCTCGTGGGTAGTGGTGGCTCCGCTTGCTTCCATATTAACTACGCCACTGGTTGCCGATACTTCTGTAACTGCTTTTTTTTTTTAAGGTGTTGACTCGATGCAAACCATTTTTAGCTCTGGAAAGAGGTAGCCCGTATCAGTTTGACCTCTACTCCTTGACCTATCCAGCATGAGAAGCCCTACTAGAGCTTGCACTCCACTGGCATTGCTCTCAGAATCATTGAGGGGCAAAAGTTACCACGTCGCAACAAGGGTTTGACCTTGCGATGGATTAGTGGATGTTAGCATATTTAATTTAGTAGATTAAGAAATTTTAATTTATTAAAATTAATTCATAACATGGAGAAAAAAGACCCATTAGCGTAATGATTATTTCTAGTTAAGAAATGTAGTTAAGAAATAATCCTGAAATTTTAATTACTTATCATTAATTAAAAATACAAATGGTAAATAACTTTAGATACACATGAATAAACGCATACATAAAACATACTTATACCGCTGCTTTCAGATTCACAGGCACTTACACGCATGTCATTGATATTATACACATACATATCAGCACGCTCATACACATATACATTCACATATTCACACACATGCTAATGTATGTATAGTGTGTAAGTATACCTATACGTGCATGTACACATACATATATCCCCGTCAACATGAAAAACATAAATACAGTCCACATATTCGCACACTTGCTCACATTCACATTCACACCATTGCATATCTTCACAAATATATTGCAAAATACCTCAGCATATAAATATATGATACATATAACTGCAGATCGTGGGGAACGGAGGATGACGATATGTGCAGTTAAAGTTTGAAATGTTTTGGGTCGATGATGGTTGTAGTGTTATGCAGATAAAAGAAACAGGTGAGGTCGATGCGGTGAGACAATTTGAAGGCATCAAGTTGAGTGTGATTGCAGAAATAAGAAGCTTCTAATTAAAATGTAGCAACAATTTTTGTCTCTCTTGAAGGAGAGATGACTAAGTAGGAAGAACGTCGTTGCAGATATAGGATAAGAAAGAAGAAATACGAAAATGTTGGTGGAGTATGTGATTGAATGTGAGGCAGATCAAGTAGAAGTTAAAGAAAATTGGAATCCGATTTGTAGGTGTGGGTATTGGGGTAGGAGGGTGGTACTGGTTGAATGCGCGATAAGCACAACCGGCCAAGAGGACTTGCAATTACGGATAAATACCACCGTATATCTCCAGTTCTCCTGCTCGATCTTAGGTCTGGATCAGTGCTGCATAACTAATGTATGCAACCAGAGGAATTGAGAGAATTGGATATCAATGAAATGTGTGTGTGTGTGTGTGTGTGTGAGAGAGAGAGAGAGAGAGAGAAGAGAGAGAGAGAGAGAGAGAGAGAGAGACTGACAGATGCAATAGACAAGACATGAGTGAGCTTAGAAGTGAACAGGTGGTGTCTTTAAGGTGTCAAAGATGACTACAGAAGTGTTAGTTATGGTGGAAATGAATTTCAATGCAGGGTGAAATGTGTTAAAGCTAAACCAATTGAATTTATATCAGGTGAGTGAGGTAGCACCAGTATTACAACCGTACAGTTCCTGGGGTTAGTCCAGAGAACAGGATAAAAATCTGGACTTCGAAGTGGCCTACAAAGAATTGAGTCTCGTTTTAGTGTCCATAGCGACCCTGCTGACCAGCTAGTAAAACTCCACAGTCGTAGAGAAGCAGTTGAGAATATGGATATGTTCAACTAAGTGAAGAAGGATAATGGTGGTGGTGGTAAACTCGCGATGACGATCACCACCACCCCTACACTTTGTTGGGGTGATGATTAATAAAGTGCTTAAGGGCTCGTAGACCCACATTTTAGGAGGCGGAGGATGACCATGTGAAGTAACTGTTACAGACGCAATGAAGAGAAGTTTGGAGAGTTTAGGGAAAACGAAAATGAGTTGCAAAAGTTTAAAGCATGGTTGTGTGTTTAATACTGGAAGGTAAGAAAGTGAGGACAGGGGTGAGAACAATTTGTTGAGGTCCTCGGAGATGAATTCGGTGAGACGAGTATAAGCAGAGATGATAAAGTGGTCGGGTTTGTGGATTTGGAGAAGGAAGTAAATTGTAAAGGTTCCAAATGTAGTTATGATAGAGTTAGTGGCTGGTACCAAGTAAAATCCTCGACCAAGATGCTGTAGGAAGAAGGATGTGCCTGTAGAGCTAAGTCTGTCAGACATCATGGCGTTACTTATCAACTGGTTTAATGATAGTAAAATAGTTCTCACAATTTTTTTTCAACATAGAAATCAAATCCTGATGACGGCCTTAACAAAAATCGAAACTAATCAGATAATTCCTCCCACTTGACTTCCGGGTGTCCTGCCTTTAACCACGGGGTCTATTTGCACAGTAAGGCTAAAAATACATTTATTACACATGTAATTATAAATTTCTTGACAATTTTAAGGTCATATACGCTGTGTCGGTGTTCCAATTTGTGTGTGTGTGTGTTTAATGAACGGAGATTTAGATTTTACAAACCGTAGCACAGGAAATTCGTCAACGAGGGTAGAACTGTGATAAAAAAAAAAAAAAAAAAACAGATATAGGGTAAACAGAAATTTCTCGTTTTGCTACAGAAAGCCGGCTGTAGGACCGCTGATGACATGACAAAATGAACCCGATCTGCGCTGTTGAATGGTGGCTACTGATAAGGACACATATAAATAACCTCGGTCACTCCAGCATATTACCATGAAGACACTTCCTCATATAATCATGCCAAAAATAGAGCGAATCTGCATCGTAAGTAATCCGTCTAGGAAGGTAGTAACTCTAAATAAGAACTGATACAAGTTAGCGGAGTCGAGGAGGGGGGGGGTAAAATCTCTTCATAGTGGACAACCACGCAAGTACTTATGGACGATAAAATGCACCTACTATACTCTGTAGATTAGTTGATGATGGGAAGGACATCCAGTTATAGAAAACGTGCCACAATGGTTCTTATGAGTCAGACCGCAGTCTAGATCTTAGCCAACTTAATAGTTACCTGAATAACTATTGGTACAATGTATAGGGGACACCTTAGTTCTTCTTATATTGGCAAGATACGCCAAACCACGAAGTTGGCTGGTTTACTTAGTTGTGTCTAAGATGATGCGAACCGGGAAAATTCGTTAGATTCATACCAGCATAGAAAAGCGAACGTAAAACGATGATGCTAATGTGTGAGAGAGCAGTGCACGCCATCAAAGCGACAGTGGGGTAGAAATGTACCATCTGTTATGGGTACACCAGGCACATGCATCACAACCATATGTGCGCGACATGGTGACCATATGTCAAGATAAACGGGGTACGACATTGCAGGTAGGGCCCAGTTAGAATTTCCTTCAAGTTGAGTAGCCTACTCCGATCAAAAGGTCTCTAAATATGGTTTCTTTAAGGATGATGAACGAAACACCCATGTTTCCAGAGGTGAATTATTCAAACCCAAGGAATTCATCTCAATACATGGCTTTGATGCTCCCCCACTACTTCTGCTTGTGATCAGAGATGCACATATTGTCAGATACTAAGGGACATGTTCAACTGGTTAAGGTCAAACAACTAGCATGCAGATCTGTGGTATTGAGAAGAACATTTCTTGTAGCCCGTCTTTTATACCAAGACAAAATATGTACATGATAACACTTCCAATCAGTGAAGATCAGAAGACATAAGAGCCATTGCCTGGTACTGCATCAGGACATGTATGTATGTATGTATGTATGTATGTATGTATGTATGTATGTATGTATGTATGTATGAATGTATGTATGTATGTATGTATGTATGTATGTATGTATGTATGTATGTATGTATGTATGTATGTATGTATGAATGTATGTATGTATGTATGTATGTATGTATGTATGTATGTATGTATGTATGTATGTACATTCTGAGTTCAAACGCCACCGAAGTTAACTTTGCTTTTCATCTCTTCAGGGTCGATAAAATAAAATACCAATCAAGGGTTCAATGTAATCGATTTGCTCCCAGTTTACCCCACTCGCCGCAAAATTGCTGGTATTAGACTCTGTAACGGATCAGTGTCCCGTTGAAAAGGAATATTGTGATGTCGATCTTTTATACGCTTTGAAAGCCGGCCTTATGAGTCCTAAGGCTCAAGAAAAAACAAAAACGATTTTATGTACACACACACACACACATCTTTTACTTGTTTCAGTAATTTAACTGTGGGTATGCTGGGGTACCGCTTTGAAGGGTTTTAGTCGAACAAATCAACCCCAGGACTTTTTTTAAAAGCCTAGAATAGCTAAGTTACAGAGACGTAAACACACCAACACTGGTTGTCGAGCGGTGGTGGGTGACAAACAGATGCACACACACACATATATAATATGTGACAATTATTCGGTAGCCATGATAAAACTCCGAGTTTTTACAGATAAATTCCTCTGTTTACATAATATCAAGGTCTCTCATTCTTTGGTTGTCTTGTCATTTCTATCTATCTATCTATCTATCTATCTATCTATCTATCTATCTATCTATCTATCTATATATATATCTATATCTATATATATATATATTATATATATATATATATATATATATATAATATATATATATATATGTATGTATATATATATATATATATATATATTATATATATATATATGTATGTATATATATATATATATATATACATATGCATTTATACGAGGGGCTTCTTTCAATTTCCGTCTACTAAATCCACTGACAATGCCTAAGGCTATAAGAGATGACACTTGCCCATGATACCACGCTGTGTGACTGAACCCGGAACCATGTGGTTGGGAAGCAAGCTTCTTACCACACAGACGATGTTCTGCTCACTTTCCCTCTATCGATACCAAAATACTGATCACTTCAAGGAGATATAGCATAATAAGCATTGCGCTTATTATACTTGCAAACTGCGGTACGAATTTCTGAACCACATAACTGTGTCTGCGACCATTTGTGCCTTTCCCTAATGATCCATTTACGATTTCTTTTCTTTTTTTTTTTTTTGTTTGTTTGTTCACCATTGCCGATTTTCATGTATCATAATCCTGGCATTAATATCTGCTGATTCCTGTTTGTGTTTTTTTTTCTTAACACTCCAGCAGCGTTATATACTCCCAGACAATTCGATGCACTGAGCCCTATAGTATTTCTCTATTGACAACATCATAGCATACATAGATTAGAATTGGGCCCAAGATCCGTGAAGCTGCCAGGAAACTACCCAGTGCCCCCATGCCTTAAGACAACACTGACCCGCAAACAGTGGTGGACTGGCCAGGTTACCAGCTTTCCCCATGCAAGTGGGCACCTGCGCCATTAGAATCCATATATGGGGCCTCATGTTAGTATCTAAGGGGCACATCTCAAGTTTGAATTTTTTTTTATTCACTCCTAGAAGAATGCATTATTTCATCCAGTCTGTGTTTGTAGACAGTTGTAAAGAATACTTTTAACAAAATGTAGTTGCTTAGTCTCCTGGCAACCAATCTTTTTAGACCCAGTCCCCCAATGCCTACAAGTCAAACTTGATCAGACATATGATCAAAAGCACTCCATACTGTGAACACGCCATCTATGATTATTATTCTAGAATAGACTATCCTGGATTACTACTAGATTTCACTCAGAGAACTTTGGTTGACTGAAAGCTACGGAAAAAAAAACACTTGCCTTATGTACCGCACAGTGGATTTGAGCCTGTATATGAGTAGTTAAAAAAAACCCGAACGTCTTAACCACACAGCCACGCTCTTCGAATATCCGAAAAATGTAATTCAGGTCTTGACAAACACTTTACATACAACAACACGCTTAATTTCTTTGATGTTAGATATTTATAAAGTAAATAAAACAACTTAAATATATCCTTAATCAAAATGAATTTAATAAAAATATCAAAGCAAAGAAAATATTCAGGTGAGTTGCAATTAAAATCGATAATTAATTCAGGGTTATCTCCCTTGTTTAAAGAAAGCGTGCGCGTATGTGATAGAGAGAGAGAAAGAAAGAAAGAGAGAGAGAGAGAGGTAAACGTGCTGTCTTTCCTACTTGGAGAATGGAATGCAGCAGCTCTATATTTGGTGTTGGTGGTGTTTGTTTATTTATGATCTTTTTTCCCTTTTCTTTTCTTAGAATCGGTTCTTCAAATGCAATACTGCTGACGATATATTCTGTTGGAGAATATAAAACCGTAAAGAGAATTATCGATTTAGTTTTAAATATTTTTTTATCCCTCCTCTCTTTCTCACTCTATTTTACTCTCTTTCATCTATCTACTTCTCAGCCAAAGACTAGCTTACAAGAATCCGTGTAATCTCTCTTCAAAGACATTTTTTATCAAACCGTGCTAGCCTAGTGTAGTACAACTTACCATTTTGTATCTGACCAAACACAAAAAGACAATAAAAAAACCCAATGACCTGAATCTTTAACATACTGGGACGATTGTGTGTGTGTATGTGCGCTCGCTCGCTCGCGCTTTTGTGCGTGTGTGTGTATATATGCGTGTGTCTTCCACTATAATTCCATTCATATCTAGGATGTTTTTACAGGAATATTTAAATTGATTTCAGTACTTGACTCGTACTTCATTTTAATGGCCCATCCTCCCCTTAATTCCTGAAAGGCTGAAAGGTTAAGTTGACCAAACTGGGGTTTGAACCCAAAACACAGAATATAAAGAGCCCTAACCAAATTCTACTGCCAAGATATTTTGTCCACCCCTAGCAATTTTATTATTTCTGTAGATGTAATTCTACAACACTTTGCTACGTCCTACCTGCACTGTTGTATAAACTGTTAGTTAGACAACAGTATATAGACCACTTGTACAACCACAGAGACCACCCACAGATATATAATACAGCAAAAAGGGCTAACCACTGTGACATAGACCACCGTACTCATACCACTACTACACCAACAGTATCCCCTTCTAAGCAGATCACCAATAAATGCCCCACCACCAACCATTTCTTTTACAAGCTAACAAGTGCCTCTGCTTGTTACTCAACCTGCTAGAAATAGTAGCCAAATTTCTATAAGCTTATGCTTTGCGATCTTAAGTTGGTATAATCATAGGTGAAACACCTTTGACCATAAGTCTGTTCAGTCAAGGATGACCTGGGGTTAAATAATAACCACTTATATAAACCATAACAAGTATTTCCCTAAATTAGACCAGTACAGCCCCTCGTCTCTTGTCCCTAAATAGATACTTCCACCACCACTGTTAACACATAAACCACCTCCAATAGAAATACTCTCAGCTCTGCTATATAAGACTACATCCACTACTTAACATAGTTACCCTCGCCATCATCACTGTCACCAACACCAATATCACCACCACTACTACACCCCACTTCTATCAGTACCACTACCACTACCACCACCTTAACAAAGACTACATTTCACCACCACATCCATCTCCACATTAACATTGCACTCAGCCATCATAACCAGATGCAAAAAAAAAATAATGTTTATTGGAAGGTGACATTTTGGTTGTAAATAAACACTGAAATCTCTGCTGTTGTTTTTAACTGCTGCTGCTGCTGCTGCTCACACTTAACATCTCACAGACTCACAAGAATACACCACTGACCTCGATGTTCCACATAAGAAATCAGCCTGCAGGCTGCTAGCTTGGTTTCATTTAAATGAAACTAAATATATAAATAAATTTTATTCTATAGGGAACATAGTTCTCAGATGCATAAGAGTTGGAGCAAAATGGGCCAAGATTTGATCTTCAATCAGGAAAGAGGTGTGGTTAATAACTCACACATTGTTGTTACTTATTGACTCAATGGAAAAAAAAAACAAGATCAATAAAATCGGATTATTTTCCCCATCACTGCATTGCTTACTTCCTATTTCAATAAAATGGGACTTTGTGGTACATCAACCCATTTTAGGTTTTCTCCCTTTTTTTTTGTAATAGGCACAGGTGTAGCTGTGTAGTAAGAAGCTTGCTTCCCAATCACATGGTTTCATGTTCAGTTCCACTACGGGACACCTTGGGCAAGTGTCTTCTATTATAGTTTTAGGCCAACCAAAGCCTTGTGAGTGAATTTGATATACAGAAACTGAAAGAAGCCCCTCATATGTGTGTGTATGTGTGTGTGTGTGTGTGTGTGCGTGCGTGCGTGTGTGTGTCTGTGTGCATGTGTGTATCTTTGTGTTTGTCCCAAACCACCACTTGACAACCGGTTTTGATTTGTTTACATCGCTGTAACTTAGCAGTTTGACAAAAGAGTCCAGACTTTAAAAAAATGTAAAAATTAAGTCCTGGGGGCAAGTTATTCAATTAAAAGTTCTTCAAGGTGGTGCTCCAGCATGGCTGTAGTCTAAAGACTGAAACAAGTAAAAGGTAAAAGATGAATAGGCAGATGTGTGGTTAAGAAGCTCGCTTTTCAACCACATGGTGCCACTGCATGGCACCCTGGGCAAGTATGTTCTACCTTAGTCCTAGGCCAACCAATGCCTTGTGCATGAATTTGGTGGACTGAAACTTTCCGAAAGCTCATTGTGTGTGTGTATGTCTCCCTACACATGAGACCCCCTTCGGTCACGACACAGACCATGGGACTGCACCTAGAAAGTTACCCTCCCAGGCACAAGTCCGGGCAAGGTTGTTTATGGAAGACCAGCAGTCGCCCATGCATACCAGCCTCCCCTCTCCACGCCACCAGTGTTATCCAAGGGAAAGACAAAGGTCGATACAGCTTGGCACCAGTGACGTCGCAACTCATTTCTACAGCTGAGTGAACTGGAGCAACGTGAAATAAAGTGTCTTGCTGAAGAACACAACACGCAGCCTGGTCTGAGATTCGAGCTCACAACCTCATGATCGTAAGCTCGACGCTCTAACCACTGAGCCATGTGCCTTCACTCCCTACACCACTGCTTGACAATTAGTGTTGATGTGTTTATGTTCCCATAGCTTAGTTCAACAAAAGAGACCAATAGCATGAGTAATAGACTTGAAAAATAAGTAATGGGTGTACTGTTCCGATGCTCCCTTCAAGGTGGTGCCCCTCTGTGTCCAATGACTGAATCAAGTAACAGGTAAAACATATTATCAGTAGCTTTGTTTGATTGATTTAATATTGGTTGGGAGTAAGTCAATTATGTCAGCCCCCAGTGCTCAACTGGTACTTATTTTATAAACCCCAAAAGAATGAAAGGCAAAGTCAATAGATAGATAGATAGATAAATAGATAGATAGACGGACAGACGGATGGGCAGATATATATGTATGCATTCAGAGATATACATACATACAACATCAACATTATTGTCAACACAATCATCTCTATTTAAGGTCCATGTTCCATATGGGCAAGGGTTGGACAGTTTGACGAGATCTGATAGGTCCAAGGACTCCACTGTACTCCAGTGTCCACTTTGGCATGGTTCCTGCTACCAACTACCTTACAATGCATACAAATTGCTTCTTTTTTTTTTTTTACCACGAGCACAATTAGGTTCCCATGCAGCTCACCAAACAATGAATCCTAAAAGAAATGGTTTTGTGTGGTAGGGTTTTATACTAAGGAATAAAGGGTTAAAGTAAGAAAGAAGTGAGTGGTATACATATATATTTTAATCTAAAATGTTGGTTATTTTATTTAAGAAACAATACGTTTCATTTATTCATTTTTTTTATGTTGCAAAGTTACAGTCTTTATAATCTGGAAAATAAGACAAAAAAAATTGTAGACCCCAAGGTATAGTTCAATATTGGTTTTAAAAATTGGGTTCTCAGTATTTTACCAAACATTCAAATGATTTTCAATTTTTTTTTTATGTTATTGATTTTGTTTTATTGATTATTCTTATTATTATTTCTTTTCTTCCCAGAAAGTAAGGATCTTTGAATATAAAGAATACCACAAGCATTTTAGCAGAGATAATTAGGTAAATAAAATTTTTAAAAAAAGCTGGGAAATGAAAGAATGAAATAAACAACCAAAAAATAGTAAATAATAACTGGTTTAATCAAACCATTGATTTAGGCCCTTTCTGTTATTATTATTATTATTGTTGTTGTTGCTGTCTCTTCAATGAACTCTACACTTCACCAATGGCACACATGTTTTTAGGTGGTTATTTTTAAAAATATTTTTTGTAAAAATATTCATTGCAGATCAACATTGTATTCAATACAAGAAGGTGTTTGAAATTAGAAAATTGGAAAGGAAAAAAAAATAATGAATAGCAATAATATTTAAGGTAATATAAATAATTGTAGCTCCCATTTCTAACTCCCAACCAATTGGTACCAGTAGCAAGAAAAATATGCAGTAATCATGGAATGTTCTGATGATAAGATATATAAACGCAGAAAAGATAGATAAGCAAAATTAGAGACAAGGAGTCTCTTCACATGGAAAGTTGCATATACAAATAAATGATGTAATCAAGCTTTATCTCTACAGCTGATTCAGAAATATAAGTGCAACAGATGATATGTCTATCTTGTTGGATCTCATTATCACCAAGGATCTATCCTGGTGAAAGCAGATTGTTAACATACCTGGGATGCCCTTCTCTTCAAGGCTAGGCTACACAACTGATTGGTGTGAAATCGCTCACAGACATGCTTCAGCCTCTGGGTCATAAGTCTGCTACATCCCCTTTCTACCTTTCTCACTATTATAATAGCTGTTGTTCCTTAGAAGTGGTTGAATTTCTGCCTCCACCACCCACGTACTCCTGTCTCCATTTATGCTCCTTCTCTCATTATCTACCAGCATTTCATTGCTATTCAGTTCATCTGAGTATAACATGGTAAGAATAATATGGTATGAAATGCTTTGCTCAAGGACTCAACACGTGTTCCAATCAAAGAACCAAATCAATGACACTGTGATCCTGTGCCATTGTGTATGTGTGTGTGTGTGTGTGTGTGTGTGCGTGCACTCACATGCACATAATTTAAAATGTGTGTGCATATAAAACCACCACATGATCCAGTCTTTGTTGCAGTGTAGTGCTTATGTGCTTCAGTAACCCTGAGAGCTATACCAGTGGAATGCAAACTCCTGGTAAGGCCTCCCATGTTAGACAGGTCAAACAAATACAGACCACCTCTTCCCAGTGATATAACCAGGTTTGCATAGGGCTGACACCCACCAAGCATTAAAAACAATTCAAAACCAATAAAATCTTGGAGAAAAAAGGATGAAAGGCAAAGATGACCCAGGTAGAATTTGAATGTAAAGGCAGACAAATGTCCCTGCAGGTTTTGATTTTACTAGATTGGCATCTTTAAAATACTATTATTTCTGCTGTTGCTACTGCTAATAATAATAATAATAATAATAATAATAGTAATAATTATTATTATTATTATTATCATAATTTCAAATTTTGGTACAAGGCCAGCAATTTTGAGGTACTGAGGTAAGTTGGTTACATTGATCCCAGTGCCCAACTGGTACTTATTTTGTCGATCTTGGAAGGATGAAAGGTGAAGTCAACCTCAGTAGAATTTGAACTCAGAATGTACAGACAGACAAAATGCAGCTGAGCATTTTTCCCAGCATGCCAACAATTTTGTAGTCAAATTTATAGACTATATTAGTCATTTGTAACTAGTACTCAGGTTTACATGTTTGTGGTGTGTTATAGATAAAGGTTCTTTGTTTTGGTGTTTTTGCAGAATATTATTAGTTTAAGTTCCTGATCAAGTGTGTTGCATTTTGTATTCTGTTTTGTGAGGGTTTTCCTCATATGCTCATCTGTTCAATAGTGTTTATGCATTTGATCCACATAATAGATTTTTATGTGTGGTTTGTGTATTTTTATTAGGTGTACTCATTGATGTGTAGTATTTTAGTTTTGCATCTGTATTCTTCTATAGCTCAGTCTACTAGTTAACTGAGCAAAAAAGAGCCTTCTAGTCAACAGTAATATAATAGATAAAGCAATTAAGGATATAAAGACAAGGAAAGTCCTTGATCCATAAGGAATTTCTGTTGAGATGCTTAAAGTATTTGGCAGAATGGGATATGGCCTAGTCACTCATATAGTTCATCAGGCTGTACATAAAAATATCATACCCAACAACTAGTGTAGCAGTATTAAAGTCAACTGTTACGAGAGTAAAGGAGTTGTCTCTGAGAGGAGTAATTACAGAGGTATCAAATTGCTGGACAAAATTATGCAAGTTACAGCTCAACTAATTAGGAAGAAAGTAAGATTAGATGTGATGCAGTCTGGTTTTGTGCCAAGGAGAAGTACTACTCATGCTTTCTTCCCAGTAAAGCAACTGCAGGAGAAGTATTTAGCCAAAATTAAACTGCTGTACTTAGCTTTTATTAACATAGAGAAAACTCTTTGACAGGGTCCTTTGCTCCTTGATCTGACGATCACTGAGAGAGGTAGCAGATGAATGGCTTGTGAGAGCCATCAAAGCCATGTACATAGATTGTGTTTATAAGGTGAGGGTTAATAATGAGTATAGTGACAAATTTAATGTGCAGGCAGGAGTTTGTGGCAGATGCACATGAACAATAAACACTACGAAACATGTAAAATAGATTTTCTCAAATGCCCAGGAGGATCCTTTGAGGTAGTAGAGGTTTCTGTTACCTAGGTGATCTAATTAGCAATGGAGTGGGATGTTCTGAAAGTATAGTTGCTAGAATACAGACCAGTTCTGTGTGGAGGTGGCTGTCGGGAATAGTGCCGGATTTCTGGGAGTTCTCTGTGATATTGACTGTCGGAAAAAGTGCTGGGATTCTGCGAGTTCTGTGTGGAGATGGCTGTCATGAAGAGTGCCAGATTTCCGGGAGATCTGCGTTGAAGTGGCTGTCGGGATAAGTGCCGGATTTCCGGGAGTTCTGTGTGGAGGTGGCTGTCGGGCAAAATGCCGGATTTCTGGGAGTTCTGTGTTGGGGTGGCTGTCAGTAAAAGTACCAGACTTTCGGGAGTTCTGTTTGGAGGTGGCTGTCGGTAAATGTGCAGGACTTCCGAGAGTTCTGTGTGGAGATGGCTCTCATGACAAGTGCCGGGTTTCCGGGATTTCTGTATTGAGAGAGCTGTCTGGAAAAGTGCCGGATTTCCGGAAGCTCTGTGTGGAGGTGGATGTTGGTAAAAGTGCCGGACTTCCGGGAATTCTGTGTGAAGGTGACTGTCAGGCAAAGTGCCGGATTTCAGGTAGTTGTGTGGAGCTGGCTGTCAGGAACAGTGCCGGATTTCCGGGAGTTCTGTGTTGAGGTGGCTGTCGGGAAAATTGCGGGATTTCCGGGAGTACTATGTGGAGGTGGCTAAGCACTGTTGGAAAGGCCTTTGCTCGCATTATCCTGTCCAGGCTACAACTGCTTGCTTCTCGAATTTATACAGAATCGCAGTGTGGCTTTAGAAGAAACATATCAACTATTGACATGATATTCTCCATGAAAAGGCTATTATATATGGCCTTCATTGATCTGACAAAGGCCTTTGACTTGGTAAGTAGAAAAGGCCTCTTCATCCTGCTCCAAAAAATCGGATGTCCACCAAAGCTGCTGAGGATCATCAAATCTTTCCATGATGATATGCAAGGCACCATACAACACAATGGTTCAACATCAGCCGCCTTCCAAATAAAAAATGGAGAAAAGCAAGGTTGTGTCCTTGCTCCTACATTATTTGGCATTTTCTTCTCGCAGCTGCTGTCACATGCCTTTGAGACATCAGATGATGGAGTGTTTCTGCACAGTAGAAGTGATGGGAAACTGTTCAATCTCTCGCGTCTGTATGCCAAAACCAAAATCAGAAGCGTCCTGATCAAGGAGATGCTATTTGCTGCTACTGCTGCTGCTGCTCTGGTATTACACACAAAAGAAGCCCTACAAAGGTTCATCAACTGTTTTGAGCAAGCATGTAGCAACTTTGGCTTATTTATCAGCCTCAAGAAGACCAACATCATGGGTCAGGTTACATTGGACATCCCAAACATACATATTGGAGACCACAGACTACAGGAGTTGGAGTTTGCCTATCTTGGCTCTACCATCACCTACAACCTATCCCTAGATGCTGAGCTCAATATACGCATTGGCAAGGCAGCTGCTGTGATGGCCCAACTCTCCAAACGGACATGGGACAACAATAAGCTGACCAATACCACAAAAATGAAGATTTACCAGGCATGTGTACTTAGCACTCAACTGTATGGAAGTGAGACTTGGACGCCACACACACGCCAAGAGCGTCGCCTAAATATCTTTCACCTGCGCTGCCTCCGGAAAATCCTTCGCATCAAATGGCAGAATCATGTCCCCAACAAAGATGTCCTCAAGCAAGCAGGAATACCAAGCATGTTTGCACTCCTCACACAAAGATGTATGAGATGGCTTGAACATGTTAGCCGTATGGATGATGGCAGAATCCCGAAGGACATACTCAACGGAGAGCTTGCTAGGGGCACTAGGTCTGTGGGAAGACCGTTCTTATGATACAAGGATGTTTGCAAAAGGGACATGAATGCCTGCAACATCAATATTACCAACTGGGAAGCAGTTGCCAGCAACCGTGGAGATTGGAGACGTACCGTAAAAGAGGGGACACAAAGGAGTGACATAGAGAGAGAGGAGAAATGGAAAGACAAGAAAAGACGTCAACAAGAAACTATGACATTACAACCAGCCAGGCAAAGTCTTCGTTACATTTGCGGCACCTGCCAGAGGGAGTGTTTGTCCAGGATAGGACTACACAGCCACAGCAGGAGATGTATTAGAACATGAAATGTAAAAGCCGGACTAGATTATTTTATGCGCAACTCCATTGTCTCCCGAGACAAAAAGGATGCCAACAACATTATATATGGATTTCGTAGACAGGAACTGAAACAAATCAATCATATATGTATGTATATATGTAAGTCTATGTGTGTGTCTTTGTGTTTCTCCTTCACCACTGCTTCACAACTGCTGTTAATTTATTTACAACCACATAACTTACTGGTTTCACAAAAACAAACTAATAGAATAAGTACCAGGCTTATCAACATAAAAAAAGCACTAGGCTGTGTCTCATATTTTTGTTTGCCCACTCAGTTGTATCTATCAATTTATCTTTGTATGTGTGTGTCTCTCTCTCTCTCTCTCTCTCTCTCTCTCTCTCTATATATATATATATATATATATATATATATATATACACAAAGTAGTAAATATATGGCACAACGAAGTACCGATATTTACTGGAAATAGCGAACGTAATAATACGGCGCTAATGTATAGCTTCACCGCGTATGTATTAGCAAAAATGCGTGTGTGCAACAAACTAGAAAAAATTGTCTTACCTCCAGGGAGAACATCTGAAAGATGAAATACCTGGAAAAGGATAATGTGGGACCTGCAGGTTACAGATTTTACAAGATATGTCTGCCACCCATAATCTTGTTCTATCTTCATCAGCCAAGCATATACCATGACAAAATCTCAGATGTTACCACATTAGAGCCATTACACTCGACTGAAACGCCAAAACGCCAACAGCACGAAAACGGTGAAGAAGCTTCAATAAATTAGTAATGCAATACTACAGTATTGCTTTCCAGTAAAGAATAGCCCGTGAGGGAAAAATACACAAAGTAGTAAATATATGGCACAACGAAGTACCGATATTTACTGGAAATAGCGAACGTAATAATACGACGCTAATGTCGTATTATTTACTACTTTGTGTATTTTTCCCTCACGGGCTATTCTTTACTGGAAAGCAATACTGTAGTATTGCATTACTAATTTATATATATATATATATATGGTACTTTCTGTAATATTTAAATCTGAATTTTAGTTTAACATTTGGCTATATATTGTAATTTTTTTCTTACAAAAAATTTACTATATTTTTTAATATAAACATCTAATATTAAAAATTTTGATTTTATTGTTAAAATCTTTTATTTTTCCAATCTGTGTTTTAATATTTTTTTAACTTTATTAAATTGATCAATCGTTGATATGTTTCTTCTAAAGCCACACTGCGATTCTGGATAAATTCGAGAAGCAAGCAGTTGTAGCCTGGACAGGATAATGCGAGCAAAAGCCTTTCCAACAGTGCTTAGCCACCTCCACATAGTACTCCCGGAAATCCCGCAATTTTCCCGACAGCCACCTCAACACAGAACTCCCGGAAATCCGGCACTGTTCCTGACAGCCACCTTCACACAGAATTCCCGGAAGTCCGGCACTTTTACCAACATCCACCTCCACATAGAGCTTCCGGAAATCCGGCACTTTTCCAGACAGCTCTCTCAATACAGAAATCCCGGAAACCCGGCACTTGTCATAAGAGCCATCTCCACACAGAACTCTCGGAAGTCCTGCACATTTTGTCTTATTTCTTATTTTTAGATATATCATACTTTTCATCTTGCTAAAATTTAAAAATAGGTTTCAATTTTTTAAATTAAGTTAATATTTCTTAGTATGTTACTGTAATGATTTGATAATGTTTCAGCATGCCTCTTGGTTTTTAAGAATCACATTATTTCATAGATATGAAAACTGTGGATCAAGTTTGCTTATAATCTATTAACTGAAAAGGATGTTTGGCATTACACGATAATAATATTTAAGCTTTATACCAGTGGTTCTTTGTTGTAACAAAAAAAAATTAACAAAATAAAGGTAAATGTTAAAGCTACAACTCAGAATTAATGAGGGGTTTGAGGGATATGAAGTGGGGGTCAATAAGTAAAGAAAATGGTAAGTGGCGCTAAGATAGTAGAATAAGAATACTAAAGGTATAAGGCAATACTTTTGCATTTTTTTATAAACTTCTCATTATTTGACCATGTTCTCATTAAGAGAATAACAAATATAATTAGAGAAATTACAGCTTTTTCTCACGGGCTGCCCCCTCCCCCGCTAGAAACTACTGATGCCTTCCCATAGGGGGCGCGCCCCAGGTTAAGAACCACTGGTCTAGTCTCTTATCAATCACTAGAGATTTTGTGAATGCAATGATTAAAGTATGCCGTAACATTTTTCCAATCAGTAATCTTAGATATTTTTTTTCACTTTTCGCGGTGTATTGTCCGAAAAATTCAAGCTTATGGAATAGACGCTGAGTTTGCTTTAAAAATGCGCATCGTGTGTGCTCTGGCGTTTGTCTGTACGAAAAGATGTTGATACTTTTAAAACGCTGTGTAATGATGACATTTTCCTTTCAGAGACTCAAAACATTATTGATTATTTCGAAGACCTGGAGAGGGCGTCCAGACAGAAGACAACGTCGTAGACACCCTAAATATCTCCTCGAAATGTAGAATGTTTACTCTTCCGTCAGAGGTAATTTACCAAAAACTAATAATAATGTTGAAGGGAGGCATAGCGCCTTTGAAGAGAAAATGACGTCTTGTCATTCCAGTATATGGAAATTATTGGAGTGCATTAAAAAAGAACAAAAGCTAACTGAAATTAAAATTGAACGGTACATTTCTGGAGAAGCTCTTAACAAAGGATAAAAAGCCTACGTTGCTTTTGCTGTGCAAATTCAGACTCAATCAAAGTTACAATGGAAATAAATTGCATCCGCGACTACTTGCGCGGAATAGCGCATAACATCACTTATTAGAAATCTGGTTTACTTATTTAATTAAAATCATTAATCTTTAAAATTTTGTTCATTAAATTGATTGATTAAACCCATTTAATTTTTGAATAAATTGATGATAAGGTTATTTTTTTCCTTTATTTTTTTACTGTGAAATTTCCTATTCGTTGATTAAACACTTTAGAGTTCGAAAATTAGATTTTTTTACTTCTTTTACTGTGAACTTATCTCTCCGTATATTTTGTTTGCAATGAACTTCCCTCGCAGTGAACATTCCTTACTGTGAGCTTTCCTTGCGGGAAATTGTTGACGGTGAACTTGGCGGAGAGTACGCAGCAGATGCTAAACAATTAGAAACAATGCTACAGAGAATATATGGTTTTAGTAGAGGAAATGATATGAGATTCGGCGTGACAAATGCATCAAGGCAACCTTGATTAAAAAAAAAAGAGTAATAAACTATTTAACACTTCGAAGGCCACCGAACTTTACTCGGCAGTACAGTAAGGGTACACAAAAATAAGATGATGATGCTGATGATAGTAGTAGTAGTAGTAGTAGTAGTAGTAGTAGTATAATTATTCTTTTACCTTGAACTTATCTCTCCATAAACTTACCTTGTGGTGAACTTTCTTCGCAGTGAACATTCCATTCGGTGAACTTCCCCCACAGTGAACAGATGACGGTGAATTTACCGAACATATTCTTAACCCCAATGATTTTATGCTTGTGTCTCGAAAAAAATATTTTTTCCATATAAAATTTTTTCATATCATACGAGGGGCGTTCAATAAGTAATGCCCCTGACTCACTTCTCATAGCAGTAGAGCAACAAAACTTGGCACAGTTATTAGTCTTTTTCTACATAGGAACCACCCAGAGTTACGCATTTCTCCCATCGTTTGATGCAGCTCTGGAGACCGTTTTTGTAGAGGACCCCAGCTTGGTCCTCCAACCACGACATAACTTCAGAAATCAAGGCCGTATCATCTGGGAAACGCTTTCCTTTCAAAAACAACCTCATGGCTGGGAAGAGGTGAAAATCAGAGGGTGCAAGGTCAGGAGAGTAGGGGTATGGGGAAAGAGTTCATAGCCGCACGCCTGTGTTTCTGATCTGGAAACACGTGAGTTGTGGACCGGAGCGCTGTCCTGCAGGAGGAGGATGCCTTTGCTGATCTTGCCCCGCCTCTTGATTTTGATAGCTTCTCTTAATTTCCTCAAAAGTGAAGCATAATAGGCTCCTGTAATTGTGGAACCCTTTGCCAGGAAACCTGTCATCACTATTCCGTCCTGGTCCCAGAAGACTGTGAGCATGACCTTACCAGCGAAGGGCTGCACCCTTGCCTTCTTTGGAGGAGGTGAGTCATGGTGCTTCCACTGCATTGACTGGGCTTTGGTCTATAGATCATAGTGATGGACCCAGGATGAAACCTGGGTAATCAGTCTTTTGAAAAATTTTGACTTATCTTCTTGGCACATCTCCAAATTCATCCTTGAGCACTCAACGCGTTCTTGCTTCTGGAAAGGTGTGAGCAACTTGGGAATCCATCTGGCAGACACCTTTTGCATATGCAAATGGTCATGAATGATAGTTTCCACAGACCCGGTACTAATCTTGACCTCATAGGCTATTTGGCGAATAGTTATGCGTCGATCTTCCAAAATGGCAGCCTCAACTTGACGGACAGATGCCTCATCAATGGCAGAAAGGGGGCAACCAGATCTGGGAGCTGTTTCCACAGAGTTCCGACCATGTTTGAATTCACGATGCCAGCGTTTTACAAGGTCATATGATGGGGCATCATTACCATAAGTTACTTTCATTTCATCAAAAGTCTCCCGTGGTGTGTGTCCTTTCAAATACAAAAACCGGATCACTGCTCGACACTCAACAGGCTCCATTTCACACTTGACTCAGTTCAAACACCTGTAAATCAGAAACCACAATTAGTTTAGAGCTGTAATTTACCACTTAATCTATATAGATAGTAATAATTTCACACGCAAAATTTCAGCTAGATCAAACAACTGCAAATGGGTCAGGGGCATTACTTATTGATCGTCCCTCGTATTATTGTATATTCCTTCGAGTTTTGCAAAATTTGATTTTTTAAATTTTATGTCACTTTGTTTTATTTTATTGGCACAATACGAGGGAGTGCTGAAAAGTTCCTGGCTTTGGGTAAAAGAAAATACAGGGTGATTAGACAATTATGATTGTGGTGTTAGTGGTGTTATGGGCTGTGATGATCTATGTGGTGTTGGTGGAGAGGATTGCAGATGAGGTAAACGGAAGTGAAGACTGCAGGGGCCGGCAGAAGAGCCACGGGGACATGCGCGGGCAGAAGCACGTGGGGCAGTTCGAAGAGAGACGGCGAGTGTGGAAGGACGTGTTTTTTCTTGACGATAAGGACAGTGATTGCTCATCCCGCTTCGGTCAGCAGATAAGGTATCTGTATTTCTTTCTCCCTTTTGCTTCTTTTTCTCTTGTCTTTTTCCTCCATCACACAACAATGTCTCTGTATTCCAATATATTTCCCTCTCAGATTCACACATTTTTCGCAGCAGTTCTTCAGTTTTTTAAACACTGTAAAATAACTCGGAAGATTGGGCCTCCAACTAGGCCTTTCGTGATACTCTTAAACCCAGGAACATTTCAGCATCCCCTCATATATATATCATGTTCTTACCCTTACAACTATCATATAATTAGGGCTTTCGGCTATTTTTTAAATAATATGTTTTTAAATATTACATTTTAAAAATAATATTTGTAGTTAGAATGCAATACATTTAAACTGAATCAACCAGACTTTGTCATCTGTTCACCCGTCATCTCTTTTCTTTTATGGAACAATTAATCCAAGAAATTAAACCCATTAGATTTCAACAGGACTATTTATTATTGCTGGCAGGAGCTGGCGCGTCAATCGTCGTAAAGTCGATCGGTCGTAAGTCGGATAGTTTGTAAGTCGACGACGACCTGTATATTTTTTAAGCCTGGTGCCTTGGCAAGTGAATTATGTAACTGAATAATTCTATTGGGTCAAACAATAATCTCGGTTCTCTACCAGCCTTACATAAAACTAGTTGCACTGATTGCCATATATCTCAATTATCTAATTCTAAAAACAAATTTCTATGTCCTCTGAATAATTTATGCTTTACATAACTAACCTATACACTTTTACCTATATCGGTTCCACCTCATGCAAATTTCAAGTAAAGATTTTACAATAATTCTTTTTTCCTTCAATAATTGTTTTAAGGCTACGGTCAAAAATTGAATTCCAAATTACTTGGAGCATAATAAAATATGTTTTACCATACTCAAATGATAGGCATGGGCACCATTTGCTGTGCTGAATTATGGGAAATTCTTAAATGTCCAGGTAATATCCTTTATAAGTCTCATGAACTTAGAATGAAATGCCTACATAATACTGATTTCAAAGTTTGGCACAAGGCCAGCAATTTCGGGGGAGAGGTTGTTACATTGTATTCTATACCCGACATTTACCCGTTGACATAAATCTGTGTCACGGATGGGACAGTTTGTAAGTGTGCATTGATTGTTGTCCCTTGTTTGTTTCTTTGCGAGGTGTCCTCTCAGAGAGGGGCCGGAGTGGGCTGGTTGTATGTCTAGCCCTTCTCTTCTTATGGCTCTTCGGAGGGATGTAGTTATCCTCTCGCTAAAATGGGGGTATTTTAAGAAAGTATGTGTTGCTGGGTTTTCTATGTGTTCGGCGTATTGGTCCGTCTCGGGTACTTAAGCCAATTTATAATGGCTCTAGGGTACCCGTTGGTTTTAAAAGCTTTACCATTTTATATATGGCAAAAAGTCGTCGTAATCTATAACTGGCGGTAGATCGTCAAACTCTACCCTCACCCCCATTGATTCTGTTTTATTTCCAAACCATTTCTTCAATTTCTCATATCTCTCTTTTGTCTATTACAATGGCTTTTCTACTTTCTGGGAAATGTTCCGTTGGTAATTTAACTCTTATCACCGATTTAAATTTGATTTTTTCCTTTCTATGTCTGTGTTTTCTGTATATGTTATCATATGCCATTTATTTTTTGTTTTTTTCCGGGTCTCTTGACCGTTCGTTCCTGCTGTGGAATTTGGTTGCCTGTGATGGTTTCCTTTTCTTTTTCCTTTGTTGTTGATGCTGGTGGAGGTTCATGAAGTGAAAAATATGTTCAATCTACTTCACTCTTCTTTTTCTTTATTGGACTCTTCAGAGGTGAGTTCACAAGTCATTTCCTTTATCTTTTGGTAAATGGTTCTTCCGCTTCTTTCGAGCATTTTTCATTTTCTAGGTCCGCCACTTCGGTATTCTGATCCTGTTGGCTTTCCTCGTTCTTTTTTTTTATTTTCTGAGGACACTTTATTCTAATGTGTCCTTTTTGCATTGATAGCAAGTTGGTGGCCTTCCTTCTACCACCACTCTCAAACTTATGTCCTCCGGTAGTATTACTTCTTCAGTAATTTCATTAGATCTTGATGTCCCACCTAGATGACCATTTCTAGTCCGTATCCCCACAATTTACCATCTTTCTTCGTCTCACATTTAGACTTTTGGACTCCTCTTCGGTTTTATGCATTACGGATTCCACCAGCCACGTTTCTTTGATTTCTGTTGGCACTCTACCTATTCTCATCTGGCGCCCCTTTTGCCGCAGTAGGTAGGCAAGAGTACCCATTTTTCTGTCTTCAGCGTCACAATGGAGTGATTTATTGCCTCCTGTTCGTTGGCAGATCTCACCTCCACTGTGCCGTATTTTCTGCCTGTTGTATAGAATGTTGTCAGGTTCTTAATTTCCTTCAGACATTCTTCAATTGCTTCTTCTGTAGCTATCTCTATTTTGTTGGTCGCTGTCGATAGTGTTCTGTACACCACTGTTGTTTTCTTGGTACTGGTTGTCACTTCTTCTGGAGGGGTCAGCTTTAAACTGGCCCTCTCTTTCTGAATCGGCCTGTAGTATTCCTTTAGCTTCCTTTGTTCAATTCTAATTTCTCGCACTTCTAGCGAATCTGCACTTTTCCCAGCTGCTGAAGCATAACTCCCGGCATGTGCTGGAACTGGTTCACATTCCATTTTTCCATTTTTTTCAGTTACTTCACTCCAAAATGGGGAAGAAGACAAACACGAAATTTAACAGGCCCGCAGGCAAAAACAGCTACGGTATTAAACAAAGTCAACAAAACATGGAGAGCCTTCAACAAAGATACAACAAAGTACATCACGACTTACGTCAACCGGAATCAAAATTGATTGAACACTAACAAAAATACCTCGCGGACTGTTTTTCTTTATTTGGCACACAGGCTACGACACACCGGGGGACGGCACAAGGACAGACAAAACACCACAGTGGGGACAAAAAACATAAAACGAATGAATGAGTGATGTATAATAATTAAATGAGGATGTAATGGTTGCTTGAACCTCACTCTTAACTGTTTTAATACAAAGTTTTTATATCATTTTCCTTCTTTTTTCCTTTATTTTTTTCCTTTATTCGGCATGCAGGCCGTAACACTGAGGGGACAGCACAAGGACAAACAAAACACCACAGTGGGGGCATGAAACACAGAACGAACAAAGGAAGGATGGATTATAACACTGAGGATGAAATGGGTTGCCTGCTCCCCACTCTCTGGCAGTATCATTTAAATGTTTTCCGTTTAATGTTTATGAATCAGTTTTTTTCCTCTTTTCCCCCTTTTTGCATGTTTTTACACTCATCTAAAATTTTTAAATATTTACTTTTTTTTACAATTTTATGTACAGCAACAGGTCATCGTACTCTATTACTGGCGGCAAGTCGTCGAACTCGACGCGTACTTCCGTTGGGTCTATTTTCTTTCCGAACAGCTCTCGTAGTCAATAATAATTTCTTTGGTGCTCTCTGGATAGTATTCCGTCGTTAGTTTCACTCTTATTACTGTTTTCATTTTTGTGATTTTCTTCTCTATCTCTGTACTTTTCGCATATGTTACCATATGTCATTTATGTTTTGGTTCTTTTTTATTCGTTAGTTTCTGTAGTCCCACTTGTTTTTCCGCGTTGGCTTCCTTTCATGTTGTTGGTATCTCATGTTGTGCTTCTTGTTTACTTTCTTTCTTTTCTTTAGTGGTCTCATTGGCGGTGAGTCCACGTCTTCTTTCCTTTCTTCTTCCTATTCACCACCATATACTCTTCCTCCACCTTCTCTGGACACTGGGTTCGTCGCTTCTGCATTTTGCTGCTGCTCTTCACCTGCTGCTATTGCTCCTTTTCATCTTTATCATCGTTCTGGGACACCTTGCTCTCATGTATCCCCTTACGCCACATAGGTAACAGGTTGGAGGTCTTCCCTCCACCTCTACTTTCAATTTCACATCCTTTGGTAGTATTACCTCTTCCGCTATCTTATGCAAGTCTTGTAAACCGAGCTGGATGGCTACTTCGAGGCTGTAGCCCCATTAGTTCACCTCTCTCGTCCTCGTCACCTTCAACACCTTCACGTCCTCCTCCATATTATACAGGATGGCTACCACCAGCCACGCCTCCTCAATTTGCGGGGGTACTCTGCCAATCCTTACCCTGTCCACTCAGGTATCCTTTGTGCCACAGTGGAGTGGTTTATCGCTTTTTGTAGCGAACCTTACCTCCACTGTGCCGTATTTCCTCCCTCTCGTGTAAAATGCTGTGAAGCTTTTTACCTCCTTTAAGCATTCCTGTATAGCTTCTACTGTGCTATTTCTATTTTCTTCGATGTCTTGGACAGCGTTCTATGCACCACTGTCCGCTTCATCTCGCTCGTTGTTAAATTTTCTGGCGGTGTCAACCTCAAACTGGTTCTATATTTCTGTATGAGTCTGTTGAACTTCAGCTTCCTCTGCTCCATCTTTATCTCTCGTACCTGCTACACGTCAGCTGTCAAACTTCTTCCAGTGGCTGAAGCATAGCTGTCGGCTGGAATTGGTTCGCACTCCATCCTCTGTTTCTTGTCTTCTTCACCTATGACTGGGGAAGAAAACAATTGTAATTTCACAGACAAAAACACCAACAACAATTCAACAGTTTAACAATGATATTCAACCAGCAGGTTCACCCTCACGGGAGATCTTCAGCAAGTGTATAATTTTTTTAACTCACTATTTAACTCACAGGGATCAAAAATGATTTAAAAAACATCAAAATACCTCGCGCAGTGACATTACTGACTGTGTCAGTCCACTATTTATTAGTTGTGGTCCAGCCCACTTCTCACCTGGGGGCGTCCACCACAACACTTTGCTAACCTAATGATGTTCTAGTTTTCCTACTTGCAAACTATAAGCACGATAGTTGCTGACGTCTTTCTTCTATTGAAGATGTTGCATCACTGACACGATAGGTGCCTCATGTGACATCGATACAGATTTTAGAACACTGCCATCACCCTGATGTGGGAAGTATAGCCTGTCTACATCTCCACTGATGTTGAAGTTTCCGGAATCACCGAGAAGCTCGCGAGTCCGTACGTCTATCTCCTGCAGTAACCAGTTTAGAATGTGGATGTGAGGATAAGGAATGTGAAGATGTGGGCGATAAGCTGAGAGTTCAGACGATCATATGCTTTAAAACTCTCTTGAAGCATTTCTGTCCTCTCCTTATTGATGGCCTCTTCATAGCTCATCCTTTCAAGATACTTGTAGCTTTCCCAGATAGTACGTACATATATATATTTGTTTACTACCCACAAGGGGCTACACATAGAGGGGACAAACAAGGACAGACAAAGGAATTAAGTCGATTACATCGACCCCAGTGCGAAACTGGTACTTAATTTATCGACCCCGAAAGGATGAAAGGCAAAGTCGACCTCGGCGGAATTTGAACTCAGAGCGTAACAGCAGACGAAATACGTCTACGCATTTCGCCCGGTGTGCTAACGTGTCTGCCAGCTCGCCGCCTTTATGTATGTATGTATGTATGTATGTATGTATGTATGTATGTATGTATGTATGTATGTATGTATGTATGTATGCATGCATGTATGTATGTCTGTATGTATGTATGTATGTATGTATGTATGTATGTATGTATGTATGTATGTATGCATGTATGTATGTATGTATGTATGTATGTATGTATGTATGTATGTATGTATGCATGTATGCATGTATGTATGTATGTATGTATGTATGTATGTATGTATGTATGTATGTATGTATGTATGTTTAATCATAGATTTTGAGATTGTAAACTGTATTTTGATCTTAGCTAAAACGTCGAGGGGTAGCCTTTTGACTAAGAAGAAAGTGTAGTATTTAAATTATTAAAATTCATCCGAATTTCCGTAAGGACAGAATTGCAGATAGTATTTCGAAATTAGTTATCATACTTTAAAATTTCCGTAAGCGCGAAACAACCGGGGGAAACCGTAACACAGGAAGAGTCTATAATTATTTTCATTCGTAAAAGTAGTTATGTTGCTTGGTTGTAGTCGTTTCGAAGAAATTCCATTCGAATGTATTTTTTAGAGCATGAAAACCAATAGCAAAGTCAATTTCACGTCGTGATTTCATGTTACAGTAATTTTTCCAGGAACTCATTATTTCACGTATAAGCAGAGGATTCCTGCCAATCACCTTGTTATAGTTGTAGTTGGTAGTGACAACAAATTGTCTGACTGCCATGCAAAGACTTCGTTGAGTTCTTATGTCTAGTTAGTCGTAAAGGTATGAGACATTTTGGCACATCCGTTTTGGCTCCGCTTATTTGCTGTCGTTGGCTCGACGATGACTTCACAGCAGACGCTTTAACGTTTCTTTTGTTTTAATGTCTTTCTTTCTTTCTCTCTTTCTTTCTTTCTTTCTTTCTTTCTTTCTTTCTTTCTTTCTTTCTTTCTTTCTTTGTGAACGTCTAGTTATGTTTGTATGTTAATGTAAAGTCTCTCTCTGTCTCTGTCTGTCTGTTTGTCTGTCTTTGTCTATCTATCTGTCTGTCTGTCTGTCTGTTTCTCTCTCTCTCTTTCTCTCTCTCTCTTCTCTCTCTCTCTCTCTCTCTATATATATATATATAATATATATATATATATATATATATATATATATATATATATGTATATATATGCATATTTCTGTGCGCGCGCCTGTGCAATCTTCAGTGCCAAAACATACCACCTCCAAAGGAGGTTGAATATCAAGTCAGCCGTGCCGAATCGTCGACGTCCAGACAGCAGCGCCAACTCGTCTCATTCTGTAGAAACAGTTTACAGCTGTATGCAGCGGGAGCACTGTATAACTGATTTTTTTTTCTCGTCCAGTTCGAACTTTACTGTGGAGAAACAAATCGATGCAGCATATCAAAATTCTATACAACTGTTTGATTAAGAAATGTCAAGCACGGGCCTCTATGTATTATACTTGCAAATATTGATTCGAATCTGAATTGAACTCTGAATAGTAAGGTATCAAACTAGATACACATCTCAGTCTAAATCCACCGTATGACAACTGGAAACAAACAAAAGAGAGCCAGGGCAGTGTGTTGGAAACATGAAAGAAAAAACATCTCAAACTTATTAGCTTTAGATGTAGCAACTTAAGCAACGTTAAAGCTTGAAATGTCATGTCTATAGGTTAACACGGGTTGTAATGTGTGTATCGGTGTTCTTTACACAGATATCGATACATAGCGAAACATATAATTCACACACACACACACACACACACACACACACACACACACAACCACTCTCACACTCTGTCTCTGTCTCTCTGACACATAACAGCTTCATTCCTTTTTAATTTTCTATATTTTTCTATCTCCTTCAACAGTAAGTTTGTGTGCCTACGTAAGCAAGTTTACACCAATACATTGACAATCTGATAGACAGACGGACGATTGTCAGGCAGATAGCTAGCTAACAAAATAGATAGAAAGAGGGAGATATATAAGTGGAGTGATACATAAATATTTTATGATTAAATTGTATGGAGAAAGGTTACATTTTTTTACGTTCTGTTCCTCTTCATCTTTCTAATCACAGCAGTTAGACACATACAGTAAAATAAACAAAAGCGCATATACAAACACACACGTAAACGTAAACACATTCAGTGAACGATACTTTTCTTGTTTGGATAAGACGCTAAATTAAATTATTTTCAGGTGCTTTCAAAATGTGGAAGCGATTGCTGAAATTTGACTTCGTTTCGCAAAGTTAAATTTTCATTAAATGCTTAAAACTAATATTTCAAACGAAATTGATTCATTTTTAATAATACTGTTTTCTCTTTCAAGACAATGCACACGTGTGAATAGTATTAATTTCGATTTACTGACTCTAATTTTCTCAGTATTCGTTGGTCCCCCCATGCTTTTTTTTTTGTGTCTGTTGATAAGTGCAGAGCGCTGGTTATTAAACGATTCCATGGCGGATTGTCAAGAAAGCGGAATCTCAAAATATAGAAGGAGCAAACTACTGGCCGATATCTGAAGAAACGGACAGTAGATTTGCAACAGCATGACACCGTTTGCATTTGTTTTTGCCTCTCGGGCTTAACAGTTATTATATAACTGACCGTCGTTTCAAGGAAGGTAGCTTCTCTCACCTGGACCAGGCGTGGTCGCTGCCACCGTCAACTCCCTTTTCCTTGATGGCATCTAATGTAGAAAAAGTAAAAGACTGCCCTCTAATCTAGCAGCTACAAAAAAAGAGAGGTAAGACAAGATTTTCGCTCACATTTACATGTACTATACAGCACACATATTTGTTGTCGTTTAACCGTATGTATGTATGTATGTATGTATGTATGTATGTATGTATGTATGTATGTGTGTATGTATGTATGTATGTATGTGTGTATGTATGTGTGTATGTATGTATGTATGTATGTGTGTATGTATGTGTTTATGTATGTATGTATGTATGTATGTATGTATGTATGTATGTATGTATGTATGTATGTATGTGTGTATGTATGTATGTGTGTATGTATGTATGTATGTATGTATGTATGTGTGTATGTATGTATGTATGTATGTGTGTGTATGTATGTATTTATGTATGTATGTATGTATGTATGTATGTATGTGTGTATGTATGTATGTATGTATGTATGTATGTGTGTATGTATGTGTGTGTGTATGTATGTATGTATGTGTGTATGTATGTGTGTGTACAGACAGAGAGACAAAGAAAGAGAAAGAGAGAGAGAGAGAGACATTACTCTTATTCACTTTATGTCTGACTACTTGTTCTTCTCGCTTCATTTCATATTTCTCTTAATTCTCTTTTCTCATATCAATCTGTCTTTTTCTCTGTCATTCTCTGCCACATGCAAACGCATTAAAGATGTGCACATATTTACTAATTACCTGTCATTTCTCTCTCTCTCTCTCTCTCTCTCTCTGTAAATATAAACACAAACACGTTATTTATCTATCACTTGGCCTCCTTCCTGTTCAAATGCTTCCTAGACACATAATAGCACTCACATTTTACTCACATTTAATAAACACGCGCACACTAAAGTAACTTAAGCTGTCAGCCCCTATTTTATCTCCCTCATTATTGTCGACGTAAACAATAACGGAATGTAATATAAAATATATTCTGTATGTGTTTGTGTGTGTATTACACCCGATACGTACACAAAGCAATTTCTCTCCTCCTCTCTCTCACTTTAAATGCATTAACACACTCTCTTTCTCTTTCTCTTGCTTCTGTTACTGTCTCTCCTCCCCTCTAACGTCACCCTCTCCTCTCTCTCTCTCTCTCACCTTCTTTCCTCTCTGTTTCTCCTTCTCTTCATCGTTTACATTCTCCATTCCCTCTTGACATGTAATATTTTGTTTGTCTAGTTTTTTTATTTATTAATGAATGTCAGAGGGGGTGCATTGTATCAGTATGTGTTGCATTATTTTCCTGCTTCTGGAAGAAGTGACTTCGACTAATTGTCAGTTACTCCTTCAGTCGTTCCATCCGAAAAAGAAATTATAAGGAGTAACGGATAGAGATTAACAGGGAGATAGAGGGAATATGTAAACATATGGATGGATGTTGCTACGACATACAAACACATTCGTCGATATAAACAAGCATGTATAATATAAAGACAATGACAAACATACGTTCATGTGTATGTGTATGAGGGTTGTACTGAAAGTAATGCAAAACAGGGTATTATATACACAAAGGTATCACTCAACATAGACTCCATCACAGACGAAGTATTTTCGCCATCGTTGAACTCATCTCTTGAAACTTATCTGAAAAATGTCAGATGTGCACTGTTGTTCCCACTCTACACAGTAACTTTTCCCACGCCTGTGTCATCAAATGGTACAGGTTGCCGCTTGCCTGAATTGTTCCCAATGGTGTTTGTGGTAAAGTATTTTCCTGTTGAATATATATATATATATATATATATATATATCGTTTTCAGATTCTTGTTTGCTCTCTTCCTTCTAATGACTTCTCTAAGTAGTGTCTCAAAATACCGTTCGTTATTCAAGATACAGCCACGTTTCAGAAAATCAAGGATAATAACGTTCTTATCATTCTACCAAAACAGTCACTATGACTTTGTGTGCCGATCAGGCTCTTGAACTTCTAAGGTCTTAGATTGGAAGTATGACGCCATTCCATCGACTGATCCTTCATTTCTGGATCATAAAGATATGCCTACATTTCATGCCTTCTCTCCAGATCGGGGAATAAAAATCTTTTCTTCATTAACTTCAAACACTTCTAGCAAATCATAGCAGACTTCCCCATTTCATTCCATTAAATCGGGTATCATCTTACTATACGTACACACATTCCGATACCGAAATTCTTCTACCATCTTTTGTAATTCATTGTAACCACAGTCCAGTTGCGCAGTTAGCTCATGGATTTTCCACCCGTCTATCCGCTCCAATCAGTTTGTCCTCTCACTGACGAGGGCATAGATAGTCTCTTGTCCGAAGACACTGCTTTTATTACCGTTCACATCTAGGACTACCAGTTTACCGTCTGGTTCCAGGAATATAGCCTGTACCTCGAGCTCTAAAGATTTCCGGAATAACGCTGCCACCTCATCACCGATCCTGATAGAGATGGAGATGAGAATATCTCATAGTCGTTGAAAATTGATGAATGCTTGCACTCTAAAGATCCTGGTCTTGCTGATTGCTATATTATCTATGTCTAGCTACCTAAGATCATTGAGCAGGTTAACGTGCTTCCAGGCTGACCCCAGGCCACGTACATTTATACATCCCGCACTCAGCACAGCTATGTTTGTCAGAGAAAGTAAATAGAGAGTTTATTCATCTTGCCCTTGGAGAAGATCACATGATCCACCTTCTTCGTTGGTTTGGAGGAAAACGTCAAATTGATATTCTAAGACGTATTTGTTGGGTATTTTTCTAAAAAGCTTAACGTCGAAAGGGTAGTCCTCTTCTAGGTGTCTGTAAGTTTGTGAGTCAGTTTTTGCTGTAGACTGTCTGTTGGGGGTTTGGGGAGAATCTTCCGAAATCTTCCCCCAATTAAGGGATATTTATATCGTTTGTCATTTACCATCTCTTCTATTAGTTCAATGTTGCTCTTCCCAACAACAGTGAAGCTGATGTACGAGGGCTGATCTAGTGTGTTTTGTTGTTGTTGTTGTTGTAGTTATCATTATTGTTGATCTTGTGGTCAAGGTGGTCTCTTCTCTTTCTTTTGTAATTGCTGTTTTTGCAATTGTTATGATTGTGTTTATGATTTTCGTTTGAGTTGCGGTTGTGATAATGGTAGAGATATATTCTGACCTTGTGAAACGTCTAGTACCCTTTTGATTTCACTGGCTTTCACTTTTGGGTCGGCTATGTTCTGTGGTAGTTGGGGAAGGTGAGTGTGTAATTGTGTGTGCAGTTGTGTTTGGGCTTTTCTGTTTTCAAGTTGCGTTTGTATGGTCAGTTCTCTACCAGTACCCGACCATCCACTCTCCAGGTGAAACGTATGATACACCTTTCATCTTCATCACCTATTACGGTGGTTATCAACCACCATATATATCTATTTCTGTAGGAGCCTCTTTACCAATGTTGCTGGGATGAGCTGTTGTTGTGATGGTTGCTGGTTGATTTGATGAAGCTGCATGTAATGATTTAACAACACCTAGCAAACATTTAAACATGATTTATTAACGCTACTCAAGTCATAAAAACAATCTAAATAGACGAAAGAAGTATAATGCAATATGCGAGGAAGCTGGATATCAAAATTTACCAGTGGCTTGATTAAATACAAGGCATATATATATATATATATATCATCGATAGGATGATACACAAAGTCAACCTTGGTGGAATTTGAACTCAGAACGTAAAGGCGGACGAAATGCTGCTAAGCACTTTGTTCAGTGTGCTAACAATTCTGCCAGCTCATTGCCTTAATAATAATAATAATAATAATAATAATAATAATAATAATAATAATAATAATAATAATAATAACAATAATAATAATAATAATAATAATAATGCTAATTGATACGATGAGGTAGCGAAAGTGCTAGTTTAGAAACTACGCGAAAAGTGGAGTCTAGAGAGAGGCAAGACGTGGTATGAGCACAAACTGCAGAGAGTAATAGAGTCGGAGACCTGAAAAATCCTGGGGGATTTCCCAATCGAAACTGGTCAGGTGCTAGACCATAACAAACTGGATCTAGTGGTGGTGGACAAGGTGCGTCACATGTGCTACATAATTGATGATTCGTGCCACTTTGACCGTTGAACAGTCAAGATGGAAGGCAAAAAAAAAAGATATATACAATCCTCTTAAGTACGAAACAGCCGGAAAACGAAGGTAAAGATAGCGCCAATTATTGTTGGGTTTTTTGAGGACAGTAACAGAAGGCACCAAGAGGAATATAATGGAAGTCGGAATAGAATGCCCTGTTAAAAAAGATTTACCTTCTTGGCACGGCCAGAATAATCAGGAAAGTATTAGATAGTTGAAAAGAACATTGCCATGGTACGGTAGGCTGCAGGTAGCGAACCCGCTACGCATGCAAGATAACGTTTCTCTAAAAGAAATGGAGAAACTTTCAAAATACAAAGACCTGGAAATAGAGGTAACTCGAATGTGGAGTCTAAAAACAGAAACAATTCCTATCATAGTGGGCGCATTAGGTATGATAAAAAAATATTCAGACAAATACATAACAAAAACACCACCAGGACTTACAAATATATATAACATACAGGAAATAGCAGTACTAGGTAATGCACACATCCTACGTAAAACACTTTCAATACAGTAACCATAAGAGCATCACAGCAAACCACAGCACATACCCAAGGTACACAGAGCTGCGCTCGGTAGTGAAGTGAAAGCACGGGATAAAAATAAAACTACTGAATAATAATAATAATAATAATAATAATAATCTTTTCTACTATAGGCATAAAGCTGCAATTTGGCGGGAGTGGGATAGTCAATTTTATCGACCCCAGTGCATAACGGTACTTATTTCATCGACCCCGAAAGGAAGAGAGGCAAAGTCGAATCGGCGGAATTTGAACTCAGAACATAAAGACGAGCGAATGATGATGATGATGATGATGATGATGATGATGATACTAATAAGGCACACAGAGTTGCGCTCGGTAGTGCAGTGAAAGCACGTAATAAAAATAAGACTACTGAATAGTAATGATAAGAATCCTTTCTACCAAAGACACTAAGCCTGAAATTTGTGGGGAGGGGACTAGTTGATTACATCGACCTCAGTATCTCACAAGTACTTAATTTATTGACCCCGAAAGGATGAAAGCCAAAGTCGACCTCGGTGGAATTTGAACTCAGAAAGTAGCGGCAGACAAAATACCCATTTCTTTACTACCCACAAGGGGCTAAACACAGAGGGAACAAAAAGGACAGACAAACGGATTAAGTCGATTACATCGACCCCAGTGTGTAACTGGTACTTAATTTATCGACCCCAAAAGGATGAAAGGCAAAGTCGACCTCGGCGGAATTTGAACTCAGAACGTAACGGCAGACGAAATACGGCTACGCATTTCGCCCGACGTGCTAACGATTCTGCCAGCTCACCGCCTTCATGATGATGATGATGATGATGATGATGATGATGATGATGATGATGATGATGGTGGTGGTGGACACTCGCATCGACGACGACGTATGAGAGTTCAGTTTTTGCCGGACAACAAGGTGCTAAACCCTCCACAATTTTGCGATACTACTACTACTACTACTACTACTACTACTACTACTACTACTACTACTACTACTAATAATAATAATAATAATGATAATAATAATCCTTTCTACTATAGGCAAAGGCCTGCAATTTAGGAGAGTGGGATATTCAATTTCATCGACCCCAGTGTTTCACATGTACTTAATTTATCGACCCCGAAAGGATGAAAGGTAAAGTCAACCTCGGTGTAATGTGAACTCAGAACATGAAGACAGATGAAATGCCGCTAAGCATTTCGCCCAGCGTGCTAACGCTTCTGCCAGCTCGTCGCCTTAAACAGGTGAAATAATAATAATAATATTTACCAGCTGCCAGATGAAATCAAACAAGCAGCTGATTGACGAAAGTGAAAGTAGTGACTTAAACTCAAGTGTCAGCGGACTTAATTTTATTGATGCAGGCGTAGCTGCGTCGTAAGAAGTTTACTTCCCAACCTTATGGTTCCCGGTTCAGTCCCACTGGGGAGTACCATGGGCAAGTGCTTTCTATTATAACCTCGGGCCGACCAAAGCCTTGTGAGTGGATTTGGTAGACGGAAACTGAAAGAAGTTTGTCGTATATATATATATATATATATATATATATAATATATATATATATATATATATATATATATATATATATATATATCTGTATGTGTGTGTGTGTGTCTTTTATCTGTGTTTGTCCCCCAGTGCTGATTGACAACTGGTGTGAGTTTACGTCCCCGTAATCTAGCGGTCCGGCAAGAGATTCCGATACAATCAGTACCAGGTTTAAGAAATACAATCACGGGGTTCGATTCAATCGACTAAAAATTCTTGACGGCAGTGCCCCACCATGGCTGAATCAAGTAAAAGACAGAAGATTACATGGATGAAAGACAAAGTTGATCTTGGCAAGATTTGAACTCAGAATGTAAAAGATGCGAGCCTTTTGCGTCTAAGGCTTTAAGGATTCTGCCAAACCTGCCATTTTATTTTCCCAGTTTTTCAGTCAGTACTATTTGATTCTGACTAGATGTATTTTAATGAATACACAGAGGCATGCCTGTGTAGTTAACAAGCTCACTTTGCAACATGATTTTGGGTTCAGTCCCACTGCACGGTACCTCGGGTAAGTGTTTTCTACTATAGCACCGGTTCGACTAGTACCTTGTGAATGTATTTGGCAGGTGGAAACTATGTGAAAGCATGTCGTGTGTATATATATATATATATATATATATATATATATATATATATATATATATATATATATCTGTGTGTATGTATGTATATACACACACACATATATATAGTCTTTTAATACCATTTTGAGAACGATCTCCATTTTGTTCGTACTAAGGCTGTTCGTTCAAACGTTTTGTGAGCTATCTTCATCACTAAGAGGTTACCCTTCAGCTTGTCCTTATATCTGACCCATGGTTGACCAACATTCCTGTCTCCACTCTCAGGCTGGTTGTACATGAAGACTTTAAGTATTCTTTTGTCACTCATTCTGACGACATGGCCAGCCCAGCGCAATTGTCATTGTATAAGGAAGCTCTCAAGTCCACCAATCTTACACTTACTAAACAAGTCGGTATAAGAAATTTTGTCTTTTAGGGAATAACCGCAGATTGTCCTCCGACAGTCTTTGTGGAAGATGTCTAGTTGGTTAATGTGTCGTCTATAGGGTGTCCACGATTCTGAGCCATACAAGAGAGTAGTAAGAACGGCTGCTTTATAGACCCCTACTTTGGTGTAAAGTTTGATGCCGTTTTCATTCGATAGGCGATGACGGAGTTTGCCAAATGCGTTGATTGCCTTTGCAAGACGGTTGACGATTTCATCATCAAGAGAAGCGCTCAAATTCACTTTACTACCAAGACATGTAAATGACTTAGCATAATTTACGCTTCTCACATCAACCTGTATAGGAGTGTCAGGAAAATTGTGAACCGGTGGCCTCTGCTTGACACCGAATTTGTTTAGGAGTACGTCTTCTTTATGCTGATGGTCAAACCAAAGACTTTACATGCAGCAGAAAACTGTTTAGATGTTCTTTCGATTCCTCTAAAGAGGTCGCTACTGGTGCAGTATCATCCGCAAAAAGCAGATCACGAATGATACTGATGCATAGCAGTGTTCTGGCTTTGAAAACGCTGATGATTGAATAGTCCACCACTTGTTCGAAAGTGGAATTTGACACCACTTTGTACGCCAAAAGCATACCTCAGCATCACTGAAAAGAAAAGAAAAGTGCAAACAAAACAGGAGCACACCCTTGCTTTGTGCCGTTTGTAACGTCAAAGGGAGCCGAAGATTCCCCACCGGACACGACAGCATCTTTCAATTCCTCATGAAAGGAGATGATAACATTCAACATCTTGTCAGGTGTACCAAGCTTTTTCAGAACTTTCCATAGTGTTTGCTATTTAAGTGTCGAAGGCCTTAGTAAGTTCAACGAATATCAAGAACAACTCTTGATTTTTCTCACATACCTTCTCCATGACTTGTCGAAGGGAAAAGAACATGTCGATAGTGCCACGACCAGAGCGAAATCCGCACTGTGATTCTGAATAGATATTTACAACGTGTTTGAAGATCTTGTCAAGAATAAGTCGAGCAAGAATCTTACCAGCAATAGACAAAAGCGATATACCACAATGATTATCACAGACACTTCTATTTCCTTTGTTCTTATACAGATGTTAAATTGAGGCATCCTAGAAGTCCTGAGGTACACAGCCTACCTTTCAAATATTTATGAAGAGGTCATGCAATTTCTTAAAAAAGCTTCTGTCCACCATGTTTTTAAATTTCAGGAGGGATAGCATCACTTCCAGGTGTTTCACCAGAAGAGATCTGCTTAATAGAATTTACCACTTCCAGTAAGGTTGGCTCCAGAGACAGTCCAAGTATTAAAGTATGCTGTGGAACCGACATTATGACGTCGTCTTTAGTGACTGAGATGGAGTTTCAAAGTGATCTTTCCATCGTTTCAGGATGTCAGATTTGTCAGTATGCAGTGTCTCTCTATTTGATGAAAAAGTAGGAGTAACACCGTGCTCTTGAGGACCATACACTTTCTTGAGGCCATCATAAGAGGCTTTAGAATCCTTTCTGTCTGCAGGAGTTCAGTAGCCTTGAAAAACCACCAAGTTTCCTTCATCTGTCTCAGAGCATGTTGGACCTGGCCTCTGCATTTCTTGTAGGCATTCTCTTTATCATTTATCCAAGTTTTGTGAGAGCTGTGCATTTTATCTATCCACTGTTGGACATCTGTGTTGTTATCGTTGAACCAATCTTGATGTTTACGAACAGGAAGACCAAGAACCGCTACAGATGCAGAGTGCCGAGCCTTTCAAGATGATTCTATGTCATGATTGATATCAACAGTGTTGAGTAGTGTCCAACTTGATAGAGAGCTCAGCCTACTTTTCAACAGTTTTCAAAGGCAGACTATGAATGTGCTTAGGCACTGATCACTTTTGTAGTCTTGTGTGTTTCAGATGGAACGTCGCTTTGCCACAATACCAAGAACAACACACTTCAGGCTTTTTCAGAAGTTTCTCTAGGTGATCTCAAGAGAGGGGCGAAAGACCAGCTGTACAGCTTTGGGGTTGGTCCAGTGAATTGAGAGATTTTGGCCTAACAAATAAGCTGGGGACGATGAGGTTCATTCTCGCTCCCATGACGATCCCAGACAACTGATGATAAACTTCACCTGAAAACGTGAAGCAGTTGGGGGGTGGGGAGAACGAGTCCAGAGAGGTGAAGAAGTGTAGATAAGCTGGATTTGAATACAGTACCATGGTTGCGAAGGTACTGAAGGGCCAGGAGGTCATCATTGTGGGCGATGACAGTATAGAAGGATTTCATGGTCACGTTAGTGGGAGGGGCTCAGTGGGAAGAAAAAGGAATTCAAAAGATGGAGAGTATGATTGGTATCTTGGACGTGGAATGGGAGGTAAGTGACTGGGGGAAGGTAGGATGAGGTCCAGGTATTTTGAACTGAGTAGGCAGCTCGAGTAAAATCATTATCTATATGACATACTTAACATATGTGTATTGTTAAAAAGCCAGATACCGCAGCTTTTATCCAGGACTTAAAATACTTTATAGACATATTCTATTAAAAAATACAAAATGAAATTGGCCCAAAAGTGACAAATCAGCTTGTCGAAAATATAAACATGGCTTGCTACGATGCAGCTTAGGCTGAATACAATTTGAACTGTGCAATAGAAGCTCTCAAGTAAAATTATTATCTAGGTGGCATACTTAATGTATGCATTTTATTGAAAAGCCAGACGCTACAGATTTTGTTTAGCAGTAGACGGACGTGGTGGTGAGGTTAGGTGATGTGTGTGAGAGTGTGTCGCTGTGTGTGTACGTGTGCTTTTATATGTGCGTATGAGTGTGTGAGTACGTTAGGTTAGGCGGTAGGTAATGACAAGTGCGCTAAACACATTTGCTACCTCCGTCCTCCCTTTCAGGGATAGCCTCCACCAGACCAGGTCTGAGTTATGGACGCCACCCTACCCGTAACTTCGCTCCAATTCTTCTCTATCTGGAGGTCTGGACCAAACCAGATTCCAAGTATTTTCACCGGATCGTCTGTCCAGCGCCCGACGACGCTGTTGCACGGCATCGACTTGCCTCTCCAGGTGCCGAGCTGCAAGCCGACCGACTTATCCCGGTTAATTCTTGCTCCTGCCACCGCTTCGTAATCCTTTAGGGCCTCACCTACCCTCTGTAGGTCCTGGTCCCTGGATACAATGACAGTGACATCGTCCGTACATGTTGTGACTGACTTTCCATACCCTAGATCTTGCAGGTCTCCACTTGTCGCCTCCAATCTCCACAGTAGTGACTCGATAGCCATACATACAGCAGTGGTGAGAGTGGACAACCTTGACGAACCGAGCGATCGATACTGAACAGCTTTGAAAAGAAACTGTTCACCGGAATTACTGACTTGATGTTGCTATATAAAGCATTGATCCGGCCGCGGAATGTCGGGCCAAAACCGGCCACCTCGAGGACCGCCACCAGATGCCGATGGTCTCCCCTATCAATGGCTTTGGATTGACAGGAATCCTATTTATCCTTTCTAAGGTATAGCGTTTAAGGTGGATATTATCGTGTATGGTCTTGCCAGGGATGGTGCTGGCTTGCGCCTCCACGACGATACTATCCACAACTTTCACCAACCTTTCTGCTAAAACCTTGGCCAGAATCTTCAACTCTTCGTTAAGTAGAGTGATCAATACCACCATTCCCTGACTCACGAACTAACTCACTTACTCAGACTGCTAATGTTTATATATAGTGGTCCAGTCCATTCTCGCCAGGGAGCGTCGTACTCTCGCACAACATCTCCTCTTTTGAGACTTCGTATTCCAAAAGAATAAAGAATTTTTTGTTTATATATATATATATATATATATATTATATATATATATATATATATATATATATATATATGTATGGCCTGCTCGCTTAGCCAGCAAGGTGGCGTCGTTTGAAGGCTAGAACAATGCGAAGCGCATTGTGACCAGCGATGTGTAGCAACATCTGATTGCCTGGTCAGTCATGTGATCATGTGATATATATATATATATATGTATATATATATATATATATATATATATATCTTTCGTTTGGGTATTATCTCAAGGTGTTCGGTCTGCTTTCTTTTCCTTATGCTGATTCTACGGGACTCAATTACTTTTGGTACCGCTACATCGAATATTTCACAGAATACTTCCATGGGAATTTCTTCCTGATCTTGGCTATGCCTCTTCCTTAGTTGGTTTTGTATGTGTCTTATGTTGACCAAGTAACCCTTTAATCAAATACATCATACATCATAGGCGCAGGAGTGGCTGTGTGGTAAGTAGCTTGCAAACCAACCACATGGATCCGGGTTCAGTCCCACTGCGTGGCATCTTGGGCAAGTGTCTTCTACTATAGCCCCGAGCCGACCAATGCCTTGTGAGTGGATTTGGTAGACGGAAACTGAAAGAAGCCTGTCGTATATATGTATATATATGTATATATGTGTGTGTGTTTGTGTGTTTGTCCCCCTAGCATTGCTTGACAACCGATGCTGGTGTGTTTACGCCCCGACACTTAGTGGTTCGGCAAAAGTGAGCGATAGAATAAGTACTGGGCTTACAAAGAATAAGTCCCGGGGATCGAATTGCTCGACTAAAGGCGGTGCTCCAGCATGGCCGCAGTCAAATGACTGAAACAAGTAAAAGAGAGAGTAAAGAGTCTACTTCCAAATACACGACCGTCTTTTCAGCCTTCTTTATCCTTTCTGAAATGCACTTTATCACCTATCTCGGCGTTTTCCGTTGGCTCATCGTTTCTGAAATGCACTTTATCACCCATCTCGGCGTTTTCCGTTGGCTCTTCGTTTCTGAAATGCACTTTATCACCCATCTCGGCATTTTCCGTTGGCTCTTCGTTTCTGAAATGCACTTTATCACCTTTCTCGGCGTTTTCCTTTGGCTCTTCGTTTCTGAAATGCACTTTACCACCTATCTCGGCGTTTTCCGTTGGCTCTTCGTTTCTGAAATGCACTTTATCACCTTTCTCGGCGTTTTCCTTTGGCTCTTTGTATCTGAAATGCACTTTATCACCCATCTCGGCGTTTTCCGTTGGCTCTTCGTTTCTGAAATGCACTTTATCACCCATCTCGGCGTTTTCCGTTGGCTCTTCGTTTCTGAAATGCACTTTATCACCTTCTCGGCGTTTTCCTTGGCTCTTCGTTTCTGAAATGCACTTTATCACCTATCTCGGCGTTTTCCGTTGGCTCTTCGTTTCTGAAATGCACTTTATCACCATTCTCGGCGTTTTCCTTTGGCTCTTTGTTTCTGAAATGCACTTTATCACCCATCTCGGCGTTTTCCGTTGGCTCTTCGTTTCTGAAATGCACTTTATCACCTATCTCGGCGTTTTCCGTTGGCTCTTCGTTTCTGAAATGCACTTTATCACCTATCTCGGCGTTTTCCGTTGGCTCTTCGTTTCTGAAATGCACTTTATCACCTATCTCGGCGTTTTCCGTTGGCTCTTCGTTTCTGAAATGCACTTTATCACCTATCTCGGCGTTTTCCGTTGGCTCTTCGTTTCTGAAATGCACTTTATCACCTATCTCGGCGTTTTCCGTTGGCTCTTCGTTTCTGAAATGCACTTTATCACCTATCTCGGCGTTTTCCGTTGGCTCTTCGTTTCTGAAATGCACTTTATCACCTATCTCGGCGTTTTCCGTTGGCTCTTCGTTTCTGAAATGCACTTATCACCTATCTCGGCGTTTTCCGTTGGCTCTTCGTTTCTGAAATGCACTTTATTACCTATCTCGGCGTTTTCCGTTGGCTCTTCGTTTCTGAAATGCACTTTATCACCTATCTCGGCGTTTTCCGTTGGCTCTTCGTTTCTGAAATGCACTTTATCACCTATCTCGGCGTTTTCCGTTGGCTTCGTTTTGAAATGCACTTTATCACCCATCTCGGCGTTTTCCGTTGGCTCTTCGTTTCTGAAATGCACTTTATCACCTATCTCGGCGTTTTCCGTTGGCTCTTCGTTTCTGAAATGCACTTTATCACCTATCTCGGCGTTTTCCGTTGGCTCTTCGTTTCTGAAATGCACTTTATCACCTATCTCGGCGTTTTCCGTTGGCTCTTCGTTTCTGAAATGCACTTTATCACCTATCTCGGCGTTTTCCGTTGGCTCTTCGTTTCTGAAATGCACTTTATCACCTATCTCGGCGTTTTCCGTTGGCTCTTCGTTTCTGAAATGCACTTTATCACCTATCTCGGCGTTTTCCGTTGGCTCTTCGTTTCTGAAATGCACTTTATCACCTATCTCGGCGTTTTCCGTTGGCTCTTCGTTTCTGAAATGCACTTTATCACCTATCTCGCGGTTTTCCGTTGGCTCTTCGTTTCTGAAATGCACTTTATCACCCATCTCGGCGTTTTCCGTTGGCTCTTCGTTTCTGAAATGCACTTTATCACCTATCTCGGCGTTTTCCGTTGGCTCTTCGTTTCTGAAATGCACTTTATCACCTATCTCGGCGTTTTCCGTTGGCTCTTCGTTTCTGAAATGCTTTATCACCTATCTCGGCGTTTTCCGTTGGCTCTTCGTTTCTGAAATGCACTTTATCACCTATCTCGTGCGTTTTCCGTTGGCTCTTCGTTTCTGAAATGCACTTTATCACCTATCTCGGCGTTTTCCGTTGCTCTTCGTTTCTGAAATGCACTTTATCACCTATCTCGGCGTTTTCCGATGGCTCTTCGTTTCTGAAATGCACTTTATCACCCATCTCGACGTTTTCCGTTGGCTCTTCGTTTCTGAAATGCACTTTATCACCCATCTCGACGTTTTCCGTTGGCTTTCGTTTCTGAAATGCACTTTATCACCCATCTCGACGTTTTCCGTTGGCTCTTCGTTTCTGAAATGCACTTTATCACCTATCTCGGCGTTTTCCGTTGGCTCTTCGTTTCTGAAATGCACTTTATCACCTATCTCGGCGTTTTCCGTTGGCTCTTCGTTTCTGAAATGCACTTTATCACCCATCTCGACGTTTTCCGTTGGCTCTTCGTTTCTGAAATGCACTTTATCACCTATCTCGGCGTTTTCCGTTGGCTCTTCGTTTCTGAAATGCACTTTATCACCCATCTCGGCGTTTTCCGTTGGTTCTTCGTTTCTGAAATGCACTTTATCACCCATCTCGGCGTTTTCCGTTGGCTCTTCGTTCCTGAAATGCACTTTATCACCACCTATCTCGCGTTTTCCGTTGGCTCATCGTTTCTGAAATGCACTTTATCACCCTCTCGGCGTTTTCCGTTGGCTCTTCGTTTTGAAATGCACTTTATCACCCATCTCGGCATTTTCCGTTGGCTCTTCGTTTCTGAAATGCACTTTATCACCTTCTCGGCGTTTTCCTTTGGCTCTTCGTTTCTGAAATGCACTTTACCACCTATCTCTCGGCTTTTCCGTTGGCTCTTCGTTTCTGAAATGCACTTTATCACCTTTCTCGGCTTTTCCCTTTGGCTCTTTGTTTCTGAAATGCACTTTATCACCCATCTCGGCGTTTTCCGTTGGCTCTTCGTTTCTGAAATGCACTTTATCACCCATCTCGGCGTTTTCCGTTGGCTCTTCGTTTCTGAAATGCACTTTATCACCTTTCTCGGCGTTTTCCTTTGGCTCTTCGTTTCTGAAATGCACTTTATCACCTATCTCGGCGTTTTCCGTTGGCTCTTCGTTTCTGAAATGCACTTTATCACCATTCTCGGCGTTTTCCTTTGGCTCTTTGTTTCTGAAATGCACTTTATCACCCATCTCGGCGTTTTCCGTTGGCTCTTCGTTTCTGAAATGCACTTTATCACCTATCTCGGCGTTTTCCGTTGGCTCTTCGTTTCTGAAATGCACTTTATCACCTATCTCGGCGTTTCCCGTTGGCTCTTCGTTCTGAAATGCACTTTATCACCTATCTCGGCGTTTTCCGTTGGCTCTTCGTTTCTGAAATGCACTTTATCACCCATCTCGGCGTTTTCCGTTGGCTCTTCGTTTCTGAAATGCACTTTATCACCTATTCCGGCGTTTTTCCGTTGGCTCTTCGTTTCTGAAATGCACTTTATCACCTATCTCGGCGTTTTCCGTTGGCTCTTCGTTTCTGAAATGCACTTTATCACCTATCTCGGCGTTTTCCGTTGGCTCTTCGTTTCTGAAATGCACTTTATCACCTATCTCGGCGGTTTTCCGTTGGCTCTTCGTTTCTGAAATGCACTTTATCACCTATCTCGGCGTTTTCCGTTGGCTCTTCGTTTCTGAAATGCACTTTATCACCTATCTCGGCGTTTTCCGTTGGCTCTTCGTTTCTGAAATGCACTTTATCACCTATCTCGGCGTTTTCCGTTGCTCTTCGTTTCTGAAATGCACTTTATCACCTATCTCGGCGTTTTCCGTTGGCTCTTCGTTTCTGAAATGCACTTTATCACCTATCTCGGCGTTTTCCGTTGGCTCTTCGTTTCTGAAATGCACTTTATCACCCATCTCGGCGTTTTCCGTTGGCTCTTCGTTTCTGAAATGCACTTTATCACCCATCTCGGCGTTTTCCGTTGGCTCTTCGTTTCTGAAATGCACTTTATCACCTATCTCGGCGTTTTCCGTTGGCTCTTCGTTTCTGAAATGCACTTTATCACCTATCTCGGCGTTTTCCGTTGGCTCTTCGTTTCTGAAATGCACTTTATCACCTATCTCGCGTTTTCCGTTGGCTCTTCGTTTCTGAAATGCACTTTATCACCTATCTCGGCGTTTTCCGTTGGCTCTTCGTTTCTGAAATGCACTTTATCACCTATCTCGGCGTTTTCCGTTGGCTCTTCGTTCTGAAATGCACTTATCACCTATCTCGGCGTTTTTCCGTTGGCTCTTCGTTTCTGAAATGCACTTTATCACCTATCTCGGCTTGTTTCCGTTGGCTCTTCGTTTCTGAAATGCACTTTATATCACCTATCTCGGCGTTTTCCGTTGGCTCTTCGTTTCTGAAATGCACTTTATCACCTATCTCGGCGTTTTCCGTTGGCTCTTCGTTTCTGAAATGCACTTTATCACCTATCTCGGCGTTTTCCGTTGGCTCTTCGTTTCTGAAATGCACTTTATTCACCTATCTCGGCGTTCGTTTTCGTTGGCTCTTCGTTCTGAAATGCACTTTATCACCCATCTCGACGTTTTCCGTTGGCTCTTCGTTTCTGAAATGCACTTTATCACCTATCTCGGCGTTTTCCGTTGGCTCTTCGTTTCTGAAATGCACTTTATCACCTATCTCGGCGTTTTCCGTTGGCTCTTCGTTTCTGAAATGCACTTTATCACTCCTCTCGACGTTTTCCGTTGGCTCTTCGTTTCTGAAATGCACTTTATACACCCATCTCGACGTTTTCCGTTGGCTCTTCGTTTCTGAAATGCACTTTATCACCTATCTCGGCGTTTTCCGTTGGCTCTTCGTTTCTGAAATGCACTTTATCACCTATCTCGGCGTTTTCCGTTGGCTCTTCTTTTCGTTTCTGAAATGCACTTTATCACCTATCTCGGCGTTTTCCGTTGGCTCTTCGTTTCTGAAATGCACTTTATCACCTATCTCGGCGTTTTCCGTTGGCTCTTCGTTTCTGAAATGCACTTTTAACCCTATCTCGGCGTTTTCCGTTGGCTCTTCGTTTCTGAAATGCACTTTATCACCTATCTCGGCGTTTTCCGTTGGCTCTTCGTTTCTGAAATGCACTTTATCACCTATCTCGGCGTTTTCCGTTGGCTCTTCGTTTCTGAAATGCACTTTATCACCTATCTCGGCGTTTTCCGTTGGCTCTTCGTTTCTGAAATGCACTTTATCACCCATCTCGACGACGTTTTTCCGTTGGCTCTTCGTTTCTGAAATGCACTTTATCACCTATCTCGACGTTTTCCGTTGGCTCTTCGTTTCTGAAATGCACTTTATCACCCATCTCGACGTTTTCCGTTGGCTCTTCGTTTCTGAAATGCACTTTATCACCATCTCGACGTTTTCCGTTGGCTCTTCGTTTCTGAAATGCACTTTATCACCCATCTCGACGTTTTCCGTTGGCTCTTCGTTTCTGAAATGCACTTTATCACCTATCTCGGCGTTTTCCGTTGGCTCTTCGTTTCTGAAATGCACTTTATCACCCATCTCGACGTTTTCCGTTGGCTCTTCGTTTCTGAAATGCACTTTATCACCCATCTCGACGTTTTCCGTTGGCTCTTCGTTTCTGAAATGCACTTTATCACCCATCTCGACGTTTTCCGTTGGCTCTTCGTTTCTGAAATGCACTTTATCACCTATCTCGGCGTTTTCCGTTGGCTCTTCGTTTCTGAAATGCACTTTATCACCCATCTCGACGTTTTCCGTTGGCTCTTCGTTTCTGAAATGCACTTATCACCCATCTCGACGTTTTCCGTTGGCTCTTCGTTTCTGAAATGCACTTTATCACACTATCTCGGCGTTTTCCGTTGGCTCTTCGTTTCTGAAATGCACTTTATCACCTATCTCGGCGTTTTCCGTTGGCTCTTCGTTTCTGAAATGCACTTTATCACCCATCTCGACGTTTTCCGTTGGCTCTTCGTTTCTGAAATGCACTTTATCACCTATCTCGGCGTTTTCCGTTGGCTCTTCGTTTCTGAAATGCACTTTATCACCCATCTCGGCGTTTTCCGTTGGCTCTTCGTTTCTGAAATGCACTTTATCACCTATCTCGGCGTTTTCCGTTGGCTCTTCGTTTCTGAAATGCACTTTATCACCCATCTCGACGTTTTCCGTTGGCTCTTCGTTTCTGAAATGCACTTTATCACCTATCTCGGCGTTTTCCGTTGGCTCTTCGTTTCTGAAATGCACTTTATCACCCATCTCGACGTTTTCCGTTGGCTCTTCGTTTCTGAAATGCACTTTATCACCCATCTCGACGTTTTCCGTTGGCTCTTCGTTTCTGAAATGCACTTTATCACCTATCTCGACGTTTTCCGTTGGCTCTTCGTTTCTGAAATGCACTTTATCACCCATCTCGACGTTTTCCGTTGGCTCTTCGTTTCTGAAATGCACTTTATCACCTATCTCGGCGTTTTCCGTTGGCTCTTCGTTTCTGAAATGCACTTTATCACCCATCTCGACGTTTTCCGTTGGCTCTTTCGTATTTTCTTTTCGTCTTTTTTTTTTTTTGTTAATAGGTTATCAATTCTGCGGGAGACTTCCCTGATTGGGGGGTCACTCTGTATATTCTTAAGAAATTTGTCAGTGCTTCGTCTTTACTTAATTTATTCCTCGCTTTTCTTAACGCCCTCTTAAAGGTGTCCACAAATCTTTCTACCTGCCCGTTTGACCTCGGGTGGTAGGGTGAAGTGAAAATATGCTTTATCGCAGGTCTTTTACCGAAGTTCTTGAATTTATACTCAGAGATCTACGTTCTGTTGTCTGAAACTAGCGTGTTAGGGATACCGTATCGTGCAAACAATTCGTATAAGAACTTTATAGTTGTCTTAGAGGTTGATCTATAGCACCTGCAAACTTCCGGCCACTTGGTACAGCAATCTACTATGATTAGGTAGTAAGCGCCGTCTACCGGTATGGCATAGTCAATGCGTAACCTTGACCATGGGTTCTCCATCTCTGGCCGTGATTGATATTTACCGAGCGCGCAACCTCGGCAGGTTCTCACCAAGTTTTAGATATCTCGGTCTGTAGACGGCCAATAGACATAACTCCTCATCAGAGCCCCCATCCTTGCCATTCCTGGATGTTCGCCGTGAAATTGTTGTTATACATCTTTTTGTAATGTAGTTGGAACACTTTTTTAGACCAATAAATCAACAGCAAAGGTCTGTGGTCTGTTTGCAATAAAAGAACTTCTGCCATGCAGAAACCAGTGAAATTTTTTAACTGTAAAAATAATTTCTAGGGCCTCCTTTTCAATTTAACTATATCTCTTCTCTGTCGCTTTTAGCGAGCACGAAACATGAACCACTGGTTTTGTACTTCGTCTTCGTATTTATGAAGCAGAACTGCACCTAATCCGTGCTCGGGAGCATCAGATACTACAGTGATGACCATTTTGAAATCATAATGTGCTTCAAAAGTGTTCTGTCATTTAATGGACCAATTCCACTTTACTCATTTTTTTTAATAAGTCGTTTTTTAATAAGCTCTTAACTCGTGCAATATTAGGAATAATAATTTGCCGATCCAAGAAATGCTTGTGAAGTTGGAATATTTGTCGGCGCAGTAATATTCCTTATTGCGTCTGCCCTCGACGGGTCAGGACGTCTTACACTTTTATTAAATAATTGCCCTAAGTACTTAATTTGGGGTAGAATAATTCACATTTGTCTTCGCTCAAAGTGAACCCCAAAACTTTAATTTTCTTAAACACAGTTTTTATGTTCCACATGCTGTTCGCAAGAATTACTCCTGATCAAAATATCGTCCAAGTAAAGGATTGCAAATTCACAATCAGATAACTTAGTATCCATGATCTGCTGGAATATTGCTGGTGCAACTTTTAATCCAAAAGGTAATCGTGTGTATCTGTACAATCCTTTGTGTGTATTTATTGTCAAATATTTTGAGCATTTTTCATTTACTTGTATTTGTAAATAGTCTTCAGACAGACCTAATTTGGAAAATAATTTTCCACCATTTAACTTAGAAAAAAATGTCCCCTTCAGTCGGGAGTGGATGCTGTTATGTTTTTAAGCAGTGGTTCAATCCTGTAGAACAGTGATTCAAAAAGATTTACGTGACAGTCCCCTTAGTTTTTTCGAGGATTCACGGCCCCTTATAAAATGCAGGGTAATCAACATGGAAAAAATTATATGCATTCATGTACTATAATTTCCGGACTATGAACCGCTCATATCTCATTCGGCATATCTCCTGACGGCATTATAAAAAAGATAAAATTCAGTAAACCAATTTAATATAACTACATCACATGTTTATTTCGCATAAAGCCCAGCCACCATGCGGGATGAGAATTGGTGTCTGGCAAAGTGCACAGTCATGCTGGAACATGCACCGATGAGGATAACGACGGCAAGAGACATGCAAATGTGTGAACTGCAATAGTGGAGTGGTGAATCATGTGAGAGTTGAATACCGACAGCACATGCACGATCAACAGTTATACTCGCATATTTTCAATCGGCCAATCACACTTGTTGTATAACAAGTGTGATTAGCAAATGAGCGATTAGGAGTGGCGTGGGTTTTTGAGGCCAACGACAAAAAAGGATGATAACATGCGAAAAGCTAAAAGTCCTGAAATTTTGTAACTTAACTGTCGCAACCCACCCGTTTTCACGATACTTCAGCATCCCTTCGCGGTCCCCCAGGGGACCGTGGATTCCAGTTAGAGTACCACTGCTGTAGAGAAATCTGCACACAGCCTGATCTTATTATTCTTTTCAAAATACATACCGTGGGTGCCGCCCTCTTCGAGCAATCCACCTTTTTGATGACTCCACTCTTTTCGAGTTTGTCCAACTCTTCATTTAAGGTTTCAATTGTTGCAAACGGTACTTCTCTGCTTGCTTTAAATACAGGTATAGCGTTTTCACTTACTTGGAAATAGATCTTCGCCTTTCTTCATAGACTTAAATCCTCTGATAACACTTACGAGAACATTTTCTTTTCAATTTTTTCATCAGCAGTTCCGAAGACTTGTTTTTAAACGGAACAACCATTTATGTTATTGCAGTAAGGATTTATGGGGAGGTGCCATAAACCGAATAGTTCTAACCAATCTGTGCCAAACAGATTGATTGTATTATCCACAACGAATAATTTTGCTTCGCGTGTCTCTTCTCGAAATGTGACATCAGTACATGTTTTGCCCATGAAATGAAATTTATTGCCTGTTACACCACACGCTATTTTCGCTGTTTTACGTAATCTCGGTTTACCAACTTTTTCCAAGTATCCGCATTTATAATCGAGATGTCACTACCAGAGTCTAACTGTAATTTGGTATTCACATCATTTATTTTTACGAGCACAAATTTTCTTTTTTCCGTCGCAATCAGTCTTCGCTGTAAACACCTTAGAACTTTTTGTGTTCGAGCTCGTAGTCTTGTTCTACAGTGAGAACTCATGTGTCCCAGTTTCTGACAACTATAGCACTTTTTGTTTTTAAATGGACAATCCTTTTTGACGTGTAGGTCTCCACAACCATAACACGGATTGGGGCCTGACATTTTTTTATTGTGCTTCCCGAGATGCATTTGAATTTTCGCAAAGTTTTTATCTTGTATTTTTTCACATCGTGTTTAAGATGGTCTGTAGAGATAAATCCTGGTTCGCTTGCTCCACATTCGAAAAAATCCTGGTCAGAATTTCTCTATCTTCAGGGGCTATAAGTCCTTGCACGAAGATAAGTGATTTGACCATATCATGAGTGAGATTCCTGGAGTTTGAAATTTTCGCACATACGGTTGACTGCTCTGGTGTTGGTGATAAAATCCTCCTCCTCATTTTTTGTTGTTTCAACACTCCATTCTGGTGTTGAATAATGAACTTCTATCACAAAAAAAGCAGTTCCATGACGCAGAAATTGTCAAAACCAATGTGTGTTTCGAACGATCCTCCTCGCCAGATATTATATTGTTACGAACCACCTGCCGTCGCTCAAACTCTTCGGGAAAAAACCCGGGACCCTACCAAGTCGAGCGACGACGATTTACCGGCCCGATCGATCGGTGAATTCGCCACGGACTCGGGGAGAGAGAGAATTCGGTGGGGGGAAAGGCGGCAGCGAACACGGCAAGACCGGCGAACGGAGATAACAACAACAGGAAGAGATACAGAGAGAGACGGCGGAAGGCAATTGGCTACATTTAACAACAGTTTATACAATTATTACAACATCAAATAAATCAAAGATACATCAGGTATACATTAAAGAACATACGTGCAATCAAATTAAAGCATGCAGATTCAATATACAGTTCAGATCAATTAAAACAAATAACGTTCACATTAACGATACAGTTCAAAGTTCTTTAAAGTCTACATTAGAGTTTTTCTCCTTCTTTCTTTAACAGTTCTTTCTTTTTCTTTTAGCACTGTTCTTTCTTTTTCCTTCTTTTTTTTTCCACATATCAAAGCATAAATAAACACATACCGTTACGTTCTTTTCACAATGTCTTTACACAATAGCCAGTGCCCTCATACCGTAGTCCCTCTCTCTTAGCTCCTTAATCTTATCTGTCTGTCTGTCTTCCTCTACGCTGTCGCCGCCTCTCGCGGTAATCCTATCCGCCTGTCCTCCTCTTTCACATTCACCGTCATTCTCTCCTTGTCATCCCTCACATTGTCTGTCTGTCTTTCTCAACTGACCACCCCCGTATCAGTCCCGTCTCTGCTAGAGCTGCCGGCCGACTGTCCCAAACTCACAGCTCGTTCGCTTTTTAAAGGGTAGCTTCCTCGAACTTTCCCTGACCGGCACAAGGCCAAAGGTCGCCTCAAAACTCATTAATCCTTCCAGAATCTGACGGAACAAAGGACAATAACTTTGTATTCCAGACTTTCAGACTACAACGAGCAAAGTAGGTCATAGCATTTGTTTCCCGAATTGACCTACTCATAACAATATCCTTATGGATAAAGTTACAGTAATGCTCGTGTTCGGCAAGAGCTACTTTGAGTAGTAAAAGCCTTACTTTCTGCTCCTCCGACTATGACTTGCACTCGTTGTTAAAAATTTCCTCGTATCTTCTGTAATACACGGGAAACGTAATATCCTCCTCCGGATTATACGTAAATTCAGAAATTTTGTTAGCCACGCCGTCGGACTTCACCGACTGTAACTCAGTTAATTGTTGTTGTTGTTACTGGTATTGTTGTTGTTGTATTTGTATTTGCAATTCCTGTAGTCGTTCCTGTTGCTTCTCTTGAATCTGTACTACTGCGGCTAATAGATTTTCCATGACGCAAAAATTGTCAAATAACCAATGTGAGTTTCGAACGATCCTCGTCGCCAGATGTTATATCTTTATGGATAAACGAATACACTGCAACAGACGAAAATACAAAAGTGGGGACAAAAAAAAATCGAATGAAAAGGATTAATTAAATAATGAAATGGAAAATGAAATGAAACCACTAGGCCCCACATCCGGGCTTTGTTATACCCGATAATTTACTTATTTCAAAACACTTTTAAACCTTATTCACCACATAGAATGTCTATATTAAAGTCTTTAAGAAGTTCGTTGTAATCTACCGTTGTTAGTATACAACTGGTGTTGATTTTCTTTTGCAGATCTTTTCGGTTTGAACGGCAGTTTTTAACATAATTTCTAGGTAACTAAAAAATTTTAAACTTCGTATACCGGTAGAATGTGTTTATAAAACATCTTTTTCTCTTGGCTTTATTGAGAAAATTCTATAGTTTGTAAGATATTTGTTGTCTTTCTTCAATTTCTGCAATTTCAACCAATCACTGACGTCTATTGAGGTAAAAAACATTCTGTGCCGTATGAATATGTCCCTCGTTTAAGAAACAGATTGGGTTTTTTTACATTTGTGAAGAAAAAAAAATACCCTTCCCCCACCCCTTACCCTAACCCTAAAACAGATTGAAATGCAATAGATCGATACTAGGGTCATAATTATGGGTGACAATTTCATATGACACCGCTAGAAAAAACTGCCGTTCAAACCGAAAAGATTGTGCGCTTGTGGTTAATTTGTCAGTGTCAGAAGGGGTAGGATGAAGGTTAGTGTCTGCAGGAGAAGGGTGGAGCAGTGTGGGTCTAAGTGGGAGTCGGGTGGATGTGGGATGGGGGTTATCATTTACAGATTGTGCCTTTTTTTTCCTCTTTCTGCTCTTCTTTCCTGCAGTTTCCCACCTGTCTTTGGTTTTATTTTCTCCTCCTTCCTCTGTGCTGATCTCTCTTCCGCTGGTTCTCACCGGCGGTGGAGGTGCAGTTTCTTTTACGATCACAGGTGCCTCTTGTGACTTTACGGGCGGTGGAGGAAATTCCACTCTAATGTGGCCTTTTTGGCCACATTTGCAACAACAAGGGATCCTGTTCTCCTCTCTAAGCCTGAGTATTACATCTTTGAGTGTAATGGTTTCTACCATATTTTCTAGGTTCTCCAGGGCTGCCTGGATTACCATATCCAGGCTCTGCCCTTGCCAATTTTTATGTGGAGTTCTGGTAGCTTGGAGGGCCACTATCTTTTTTTGCATGCCCAGCAGTTTAGCAGCCACTAGCCAAGCCACATTTATTTCCGGGGGTATGTCTTCTACACGTCTTCCATGGTATATGGGCAGAAGTACCACCTCGTCAGTTTTTAAGGGGGTTTCCGAGTGTAGCCTGGCAGTTGCTTCATCTCGGAACAGTACCTCTACCGTTCCAAACTCTCTTCCTCTGGCAAGGTAAGAAATTCTCTGCCAGATGGGTTTTAACGCCTTTTCAATTTGATTTGTAGTCATTCAGTCGATTTTCTTGATTTTGACAGATTAAGTTCCATAGATTATCATTTCTTTTCTTTGGTTTTCTGTAATACTTCTTGCGGGAGAGGACACCGTTATGTTGTGCCTCTCCCTACGAAGCATATTCTTGTATTTACTAAGTTCCTTTACATCAATTTCTTTGTCGTGGCTTTTGGTCACGGTCGCAAAGTTAATTTTTTCTTCTGTTTTGTCTTTCACAGAAATTGCTTTCAGCAGTTCTTCCTCGGAAGAACTCAGATTTTCGTACTCCATTTTTTAAAACTATGCTACCCTCTTCAAACAAGAGGGAACACGTCAATAAAACTGCTGTAAGGCAGCAAAACAAAGTGTTGTTCAACACAAAACAAGTAGAATAAACAGCAATTCAACAATACAGCAATTAATTTAACAGAGTGACTTACTACAAATACGCTTTTTAACACAAAGTGGAACTAGCACGATGATTTTATTCAAACCACAAGGGTTAAACAAAGAGGGGAGAATACACGGGCAAATAGGGGTCGAGCACTTATTGGATGTGATTACATAGATGAATAAATGCATTATAATTTCGGATGAAAATGAAAAAAATGAATGGACGTGGAATGGGCTTGACCCCACCAACCACATTCCTGCATTGAACCATTTACTTCGTCCTTTAATCAGGCACTTACATACCCAACATTCAGGCTGCTTTCTTCCATTTCTTTTTTAACTAACTCACTTACTTAGACTGCTACTATTCAATCAGGCAAAGCTACGAGCTGCAAAGTACATCCATCTCAAGGATAGCATCAATAACGATGTTGCCCCTGGAAGGATAGGCCAATTGTGCATACTTACGTCTTCCTTTACTGGTAGTCCTATATATATGCACGAATGTACGTAAGACACCATGATTTACGTTCGGCACTACAGTGGGCCCGACCTTTTCATTACCTTCACTTGTAATGCCAGGTGGAATGAAATATAAGTGAGTCTTCAGCCAGGTCAACAAGCCCATGATAAGCCTGATGTCATTGCGAGAGTTTTTAGACTTGAACTACTTAAATTCAAGGACCTCTTCACCAATGGCCAAATATTTGGCCATGTTAAAAGCTTCATGTTCACTATTGAGTGGCAAAAGAGGGACATGCCTCACGTACACACACTTCTATGGTTAAGTCAGAAAATAAATACAAATGGCATAGACAGGCTAATTTTTGCTGAAATACCTGATCCGGGCGTTGATAGTGAAGTCTAATATGCTCCATGGCCCTTGTGGGTTTGCCTACACAAGGAAAGATTGCTTGATAAATGGTGTATGCTCTGAGAATTATCCAAAAAAATTCGTGTCCCATACTCAAGCTGCTCAAAACGGGTACCTTCTGTATAGGTGCAGGAAGCCATGCGACAGAGGCTCGACCTTAACCATAGGGAAATTTGAAGCTGACAATAGATGGATAGTACCTTACTGTCTGCTTCTTTCAGAGACATTTAAAGCGCATATCAACGTTGAATTTTGTAATTCCATCAAATCAATCTGTGGTGTATGCGAGAGATTCGAAATAAAGGCCCCTACCTTCTCTTCGCTCAGATGGAGACCCTTCAGCGGTAATGGATCCTTCAACACAGCCCGACCCGAACGCTAGAGATAGCAGCTTCTTCTCCCAAACCATAATAGCGTGCTGACTCGTCTTACCCGCTAGGCGACCTGACTCGAAAAGGCAGAATCCTCCCTCGCTGCGTGCACGTCACCGCTGCCCCTTCCGGTCAACCCTAAGTTCCAGTCAGCTGCCCAGCTGTTGACGTCATCACACACTCCACCCTGATCTTAAAGATCACAATCTCTCTACTCCATGTCGTAGTCCACCATCCAACCGGGAGGGCGCCTTGCGCGTCGAGATCTTCTCAAGCTGGGCACCTTGTTCTCCTCCTCTCCACAATCGTCGTCTGTCGAAGCGACAATCCTGCGAAGGTCCAAGACGTGTCGTGGCATCCCATCCACGGAGACGTTGTTTTTGGAATTGACCGCCGTCACCGTTCCTCTGCTCCATTGAGACGTACAGCGCGCCTTTGGTGGCTTAAGCCAGACTTCCTCCCCTATTTTCATGCAAACGGGTCCCTTCTCTTCCTCGTGGCCCTCCGGCGCTTTGCTCAGGTGCCTCCATTCATATTTAAATACAACTCTCTGCGGCACAGATTCTTCAGCTTGTCCGGATTGAGGAGACAAGTTGTACCAAAAAACTGCTTCAAGTGGCGAAATGTGCCCTCTTTCCGCTATGGCCTTGACTGTCCGATGGTGCCTCTCTACGATCCCGTTACCGCTCGGCCTATACGCTGCTCTGAACAAGCGACGCACCTTCCACCGCTCAAGCATAACCCTCAATGCTTCCGAACGAAACGCCGCCCCGTTGTCCATCAGCAGTTCTTCCACGGGACCTCTCTCTAAAAATATCCCGTTCAAGATCTGCGCGATCTCGTCAGCAATGCCCGTTCTCAACTCCCTCCAAATGGCCAGCCGGCCCGGCCCGCAGTCCACCATGGGGAGATACATTCCCTGACGGTAGCGCGTCACATCCACAGCTAGTCTTTTCCAGTTGTGCTCCACCGAAAGGTTTCCCTGCTCATGCCCACACGGAGCAGGGTCGATGGACTGACACCTGTCGCAGCTCCCGACCACTTTCCGGATGCTTCTCCTAGTGACGTCAGCATCAACTTTCTTCGCCAGATACAGGGACCTGTCCACACCCAGGTGATGCATAGCATGCAGTCTCTTCAGTTCAGAGTCATCCAACCGACACGCCACAGCTATCCCTTTCCGGGCCTCCTCCGGTTCTTCCAACCACGCTCTTTTCACCCTGGTCAGTGTGTCCGCCCTGTTTTTCTCCGAAGGCACGAAAACCACATTCAGCTTCAGTCCGAACTCGGTGATCAATTCACCTAGAACTCCTAGACGGCGCTTCACTAACATCTCCGCGGCACCTTTCGTCCGCACTCTCCTTTCACCGGTGATCACTGATCCTACCCAGCCAAGCACAGTGGCCGAATCCATCCGGATTTCAATTGTGCGCAGCCCCCATTTCAGGGCCAAGTTCAGCCCTTTCAGCACCGCGTCTAATTCAACGACATTGATGTGGTTGAAGTCATCTGCTTTCCGAAGCCAGGCCGCGTCCTCCACCGCAGCCCCTTCGATTGCCAACACAACCCCTATCGCTATACTGCTAGCATCACACCAGACGGTCCCGCATTCCGTCTTGGGCACGTATCAGTTCCCCCTGACCGGGTCTTCCGCTCTCGTCCTCTCTCGGATTTCCTGCATCATCGCCACCGTCCCTTCTCCCACCTTGTCGCTCCAACTCTCCCCCTCCGCTCGTCTCTTGATGTAACTGCACGCCGTGCGCAGCCATCCAGCGACGCTGGAACTCAGCTCTGGGATTTCATTCCCTCTCCAGAACACCAATTCACCCGATCTATCTCTTCGCAGCTTCAGCCCCAGCGCGGCTCCTCCTTCCATCGACTCCGGTGGCTTCTCAATCAGTCCCAACTTCTCCAGATGTCTAACTACCTCGTTGGCTGGCGCTACAGTTTCGTCCACCAAAATGTCATCAATGTAGGAGCTGGTGGCCTTTCTAATCTTGCCGTCTTTCCCTAGGACGGACTTAAGCACTGCCGCCATGATCTTCGGAGCGGAATTCAGCCGAAACCCAGCCTGGTTAAACAGTACGTCCGGCCTTTGTACCGCACCAGCTGATATCGCCACAGTTTGTCGCTCACATGGAGCTGCAAGTATGCTGATTTCAAGTCGACAATCGTCGCTGCCTTGGTCGACCGTCTCCACACACGTAACGTCTCGCCACAAACGTCTGTCGCCTCACCTCCCGTGTGACACGATATATGCTGGTTTAGCTCCCTGAAGTCCAGCACCGGTCTGACTTTTCCCTTCGTAGAGGCACCACCGCCATCAGGGGTAGCACCGCCCGCTACCTCCTCCTCCCAAGGGACAAGGACCCCTTCCTCGATCCACCTCTCCACCTCGTCTTCAAACTAAACCCTGGCGTGGCCTTTCAGGGTATGCTGGTAACAGCTCACTCTGTTTTTCAGCATCGGGGGCTCGTCCTTCCATCGCCACTCTATCATCCACCGCTGACCATCGAACGCCACCTGAAAGTCTTTGTCCTCGATGGTGTAAGCGGCGCAGTCCCTCGCGGGGATCTGCTCTCTCTGGCGATCCTGTCTCGCAGTGCACGATGCCCCCACGCTTCCGAACGTGACCTCATCTCCCACAATACTGACGCCACCGAGGCGGTTGATGGCGTCCATCCCCATCACCACATCAACCCCATCTATCACGCGTTCAGCCACAATTACCTGCAGCCTTAGTGTCGCGCCACGCACCACTATCTCTACCTTGCTGCTGCCTCTGCAACGGATTTCGCTGCCGTCGACCGCCCGGACACTACTTGCCCCGTTCCATTTCTTCGTCACCCTTGAAGTCACAAGGGTGGTCGTACAGCCCATATCCACGAGGGCCTTGAACGTCTTCCCCTCGGCCTCCACGTCAATTAATGGCAGCGTCTCCAATAGCGCCTCTACTCGTTTGTGGGGAAAGTTCGAGAGGCAGCAACTTCCCCGCGGTCGTTTCCCTGGTCGCAATCACGGGCGATATGCCCTGTCTGCTTGCATCGATGGCAAACGGACCACGGTTGCATACTGTCCTGCGCCATGTGCGACCCCTGACATCTAAAACACCGACCTGAGAACGGCCGCTGTCGTTGCATGGTAGGCTTCTGTACGTCTTTCTCCAGTCGTCGTCCGTCTTTATTCCCCTCCGCCACCGCCATCACTATCGCCTTCTGTCCAGAGTGTCGCGTCAACACGCGGGCTTGAGTCACAAGTTCGCTCAGTGCCATCTTTTTAATCCCGGGCAATCGTTGTAGGTGAATCCCTACATCGTCGGGGAACCCATTTACAAACGCCAGTCGCACTGCTCTCTCCAGCCCTTCTCCTGTAAACCCAGCCAGCGTCACTAACCTTCTGACTTCTGCTGCGTATTCGTCCACCTGTCCTCCCGTCCATCTAATCGTACCCAGCTTAGCAAAAGCTGTGTATTCACACTCTGTGTAGGCATCCCTCAGACGTTGCTCTATCTTTTCCTCGCTCAGACGTTCTTCCTCGTCCATCTCAAGATATAGCGTCAATGCGCTCCCTTCCAAATACAGCGCCATAAGACTTGCCACATCGCTTATACCTTGCAGTCTTGCCACTACCCTGATTTTACGAATCCAGACCACTACATCGCCTTCACCATTAAAGGGTCTGATGATGTCGCTGGCAATCCTGATTTTCGCTGCCATTGTGGTGACGTCTTATATGGAGTGCCGAAATAGCTTGTGGTGTGTGCGAGAGATTCGAAATAAAGGCACCTACCTTCTCTTCGCTCAGATGGAGACCCTTCAGCGGTATGGATCCTTCAACACAGCCCGACCCGAACGCTAGAGATAGCAGCTGCTTCTCCCAAACCTAACAACGTGCTGACCCATCTTACCCACTAGGCGACCTGACTCGAAAAGGCAGAATCCTCCCTCGCTGCGCGCGCGTCACCGCTGCCCCTTCCGGTCAGCTCCCCAGCTGCTGACGTCATCCCACACAATCAAATATGCCTGCAAATACATAAAAAATGGGTCCGATGTTGCCATGTTAGGCCTCCAAGGCATCAACCAACACGATGAAGTAATGCAATACCAGGCTGCATGGTACGTAAGCAGCAATGAAGCGTTTTGGCGTATTTTCGGTTTTGCAATACACGAAAGGTATCCTGCCGTTGTTCAGCTTGCTGCTCATCTTGAAAACGGTCAAAGAGTGTATTTCAGTGAAGCTGCTGCTGCCCAGGTAGCATAGGCTCCATCAGATACTAAGCTTACTGTGTTTTTTAAACTTTGTCAGGTCGATCCTTTTGCACGGACACTCTTTTACCCACAAGTTCCATCCGACTACACCTGGAACAATAAGATGTGGAGGAAAAAGAAGACAAGTAAAACTGTTGAAGGGCACGAAGGCGTTAAGTTCAATCATTATTTTGGGCACGTTTATACCGTGCACCCAAATCAGACTGAGTACTTTCATCTCCGTCTTCTTCTACACAAAGTAGCAGGCCCAACTTGCTTTCAGGATTTAAGAACTGTGGATGAAAACGTTTTTGCAATATACAAGGGAGCATGTCAATAGCAGTCTTCTTGACGATGACAGGCAGTGGCAAGCCTGCTTATCAGAGGCTTGTGTATCCAAATCACCCGGAAGCCTTAGAACACTTTTTGCTGTTATACTGCACAATTATGCACGCAGTAGTCCGTATCCTTTGTGGCTTCAATTTAGGAATGACCTGTCCAAGAACTTTAGGTGAGCCGCTCAGCTTCGATTCCCTACTTTAAGTATAGGTTTCACCGATACAATATATAACCTAGCGCTGATTCAGATTGAAAACAAAACTTTAGCTTTAGGTGGTGACGTAATGACCACTTACGGGCTTCCCCCCCCTCACTGCAAAGCCTACCTCAAATGATCTCCCTTCTGAGATTATTCGGAAAACATCTTACAACATTACTGAACTATTCGCATATATACAGATCAATGAGGCACTCTTGCTAACTGACCAGAAGCACGCCTACGACACTATCATTCAGCAAGTCCAGGGTCGTAAAGGTGGCGTTTTCTTCCTTAACGCTCCTGACGGACAGGCAAAAACGTTCATAACTAGACTAATTCTTGCAAAAGTAAGGCTACAAAAGTGCATCGCTATGGCAAATTGGGGCATAGCTGCTACTCAGCTCCCTGGTGGCAGGACTGCACACTCTACAAGTTCACCAACGCCTGTTTGCAACATTTCAAAGATAACGGGCAATTGCTCACACAATGCCACCTGATTGTTTGGGATGAATGCACAATAATTGACAAGGGTGCCCTTGAGGCATTAGATGTTACTTTGTGAGACATAAAGGAAAGCCACAAACCTGATCCTGGCGTTGATAGTAAACTCCATGGCATAGTGAAGTCTAATATGGTCCATGGCCCTTGTGGGCTTGCCTACACAAGGAAAGATTGCTTGATAAATGGCGGGGGGGTATCACTGTCTTACCATTCACATTCTGCAGAGTGCAGTTTCCGATTTACACCATGTCCATTAATAAGTCCCAGGGGCAGTTGCTGTCTGTCGTTGGACTTTACTTAGCTCAACCATGCTTTTCACATGGTCAGCTGTACGTTGGCTGCTCAAGAGTGGGTTGTAGGAACAGCCTTCATCCCCCGGGGGAAAACTAAAAATGTTGTTTATAAGGAAGTTTTATAGACTTGCCATATTTCAGTCCTACATTATTGCTGTTATAATTTTTGTTACTTTATTTTTTTACTTGATTGTTGTTGTAATATTACACATGCGGTTCCCCGTAAAAAAGTTACTTAGGTGTTAGTCTTGCCATAAAGCGTGAAAGATGCTTAAGGGAGGGGGGTGTTAATCGCTTTATTAGTTTCCTAGCCTTTTCGAGAGTTAATTATTATTAAAAGTAGTAGTGTTGACTGTGGCAATGGGAGTAATAATAAGAGAGAGAGAGAGAGAGAGAGAGAGAGAGAGAGAGAGAGAGAGTGGGTATATGAGAGAAAGAGGGAGATGATGTACAACTTTCCTGGAGAGAAACTCCTGTGGCCAGCATACTGGATCAACTACTGAACACCATAATTTTGGTTTTATTTTTTGCATTCTTTAATACATACATACATACTTATATATCCCTCTCTCTCTCTTTATTAGAGAGACACAAGAACCTACACACACATATACACACGCAGCAGTAACTTCTGCCTACCAAATTCAATTACAAAGCTCTGGTCGGCCCAGGGCTATAGCAGAAGACACTTGCCCAAGGTGCCACACGGTGGGACTGAACCTGAAATCATGTAGCTGGGAAGCAAGCTTCCTATCCACACAGCCATGCCCGCACCTATATGTATGTATATATGTATATATATGTGTGTGTACATATATACATACACACACACGCACACACGCACACACACACACACACACACACACACACACACACACACACACAAAATACACTTCAATTGAAATACAGTTTCCCCAAATTAAACATATCTAATATAATAAATGTGAATGTCAGTGTGTCATACTTTTTCAACTTTACTTCTCGAGTCCAACATATACCATTTTGGAATCTGGCTTACTCTGTGAGTAAATTATTGAAATATTTCAAAATATCTGGTAATGACTGTCAGATAGCCCCCCCTCCCCTATAAAAGTGTTACATGTTCCAACCGAAGCAAAAAGACTTTCGTTGTGATTTGCTTATTTGTCAGATTTTATTTCGTATACCAATCTATGATCATTTGACTCATGACTTTCATTAAGAATGGGTAAAATACGAGTGACAATTTAAATCAAGAGTACACGCACACACACACACATACACCACTTCCTAATCTTAGGAATATTTAACTGCTATTTCTAGCAAGTCAAGGTTCCCTCTTTGAGTGTGGTGAACATAGATATACATCAGTTAATATTCAGTTATCTAACCCTTTCCACTCCCACAATGTGTTTTGGAAATGCATGAACATCACAACTTGCCCTTTTCATATTTTCAAAAAAGTGATTGTACTTATTGTATGTTCTTTTATTGTTTATTTGTTAATTGAAAACTAAAATGAATTATTTTCTTTTCTACCATCTACAGAGCGTGTTGAGAGCAGCAGTGTTTGTCAACTGACCTTTCCATGAATGAGGTAGGATCTGTCTTACATTCCTACTTCTTGTAAAAGTGTTCAAGTCATCAAGTGAACCAAGGACTAGACTCAAGTGACCAACAACACATCATGCTATTCGACTGCGATGAGTGTATGAATCTCTCGGTTCAAAACAGTACATCAATGCCATGTAAAAAGAGAATTAATTCTTACAATGACAGCAATCCATATAAATGCCAGATGTGCAACATCAGTAATAAGGGTGGCTGCTGTGGAGATGATAATGAGGAGCAAGGGGAATGTATCAACCCTTCATCCTGTGGAAGTGTATCATCATATGGAGGAGACTGCTCTATGTCATGTGCTGAAAAGAACTGTAACTTTCAACTACCCCCACTACCAATGCCACCACCCATATCAGGAATATCACCAATGCAGGGTAGTCCACTTCCACCCAAGCTGTTTGACTGCAAGATCTGCTGGAAAGCATTCAGTCAGCGATCACATGTTAGTGTTCACAAACAGATCCATTCTGCAGTTTTGCCCTACAAGTGTGATCTGTGTGAGAAGAGCTTCCCACGTTTGCAAAACTTGGAACGTCACAAGAAAACACATGAGGATGGCAAATTGTTCAACTGTGAAGTTTGCAGTAAAAGTTTCCGCCAGCGATCGCATCTCAAGGCTCACACCCGTGTGCATTCAGGTGAGAGACCATTCAAGTGTGAGGTATGTGGTTATGCATTTTCTCGAAATGGCAATCTGGCCAGGCACAATAAAATGCACAGATCCAAAAAGAAACACTTGTTTGAAAATTCATCATCAGAAAATGCTTTGGTTCTTCCACCTAAAAATGCTTCGAAAAAGAATGGCAAGTTACACAAAAATGGTTTCCTTAACAAAAACACAAACAAAGACTGCTTGATTTACAAGAAAGGAAATTTATTAGACTGTGCCATTTGTTGGCGTGTTTTCAGTCAACGTTCACACATTAGTGTCCATCGGCGTATTCACAAGGCTGTTCAGCCTTACCAGTGTTCACTTTGTGGCAAATCTTTTACCCAGTATGGCAACATGCTAAGACATAAGCGTCTACATATGGGTGAACGTAGGTTTGTCTGCAATGTATGTCCAAAAGCCTTTACACAGCGTACACATCTGAAAGTGCATCAACGACTGCACACAGGAGAAATGCCATTTAAATGTGGCATTTGTGGATTCTCTTTTACCAGGAATGGCAATCTCATGCGTCACATGCGACTTCATTCAAAGTTAGGGCAATTTGGTCCTCCTGCAACAAACATTCCTGAGACTGGACAAGCTGTGTTCCCACAAAACCTGCATTTAGATGAAGACGATAAGGATGGAAGTAACTGCAACATGGGTTTGGTGACTAATCAAGGTGAGGAGTGCGACCATGCAGATGACACAGACAACATGCAGTTGGACTGTGGTGCTTGCTGGAGGAACTTCACACGTTCACAGCAAGTGAGTAGCAGCAACAAATGGATGCAAACACAGTTGCAAACATTTGCTTGCAACATCTGTGGCAAAGGTTTCACCAACATGAATGATTTGGAGCGCCATCAACGTGTACACATGCCTGGTGCCAAGCGATTCCCATGTGAAGTGTGCAACAAGACCTTCTCACAGAAATCCCATATGAAAGCTCACATGCGGATACACACTGGCGAGCGACCATACAAATGTGAAGACTGTGGCTATTCATTTTCCCGTGTCGGCAACTTGATACGTCATAGGCGTGGGAACAAGAAAAAAGGAAAACGGTGGAGTTGTGTCAACAGACGCAACCTTGAATCAACTGCTGTTAGCATCCCTAATACAACCATCAGTATCACTTCAACCACCACTACCTCCACTACAAACAACAACAACAACAGCAGCAGTAACAACAGTAACAATAACAGCAATAACAGTGACAGCAGCAATAATATCCAGTCAAGTGCTGACACCAAAGAGTTGCCCAGAGAAACTTGTCAACAAAATCTTGCCACCCAGATGGTGACAAGTGGGGTAGAAGAGGGCAGTATCACCCCTGTCACTAGCGGTGTTGCTAGCAGCAGCAACAGTAGCAGCAGTGAAAACCAATCAGGTACCAGCCCTCTCACTCACCAAGTTGGTATCCCACATCAGATGTCTGTCCATCCACGACACTCCAACATGTCACACCACACCAGTGTGACTTCACATCATAGTAGCAGCTCATTGGGACAAGATCACCAGTTAGGGTTGTCTTCTGCACAGCAGCAGCAGCAACAACAACAACAACAACAGCAGCAACAACAACATGCATCACTTCCACCACAACTTCCTCCCCCGCCACCACCACCCCCTCCGCCCCCACCCCAGACACATCACCAGCATCAACCACAAACGCCACACCCAGCAGGTATGGGGGGGCATCACCATCCTCATCACCCTCATCAACAGCAACAACAGCATCATCATCATCAACAACAACAACAGCAACAGTCCCATTCACACCATCAATCACTCAGCCTCCCACCCCACCACCCAACCAGTGTCCTCTCGCAACACATGAATGTCTCCACACATCCACTTGGCATGCCACATCATTCCAGCCTTCCCCGTCACCTCAACATGATCCAACCACACCCAGCGACCGTGCCACACCAGCTCAATGTGTTGCAGCAACACCATCACCACCAGCATGCTGGTACTGCACCACACCAGCTCGGCATATCACAACAGCTTAACCTTCCACACCACATCAATGTTCCACTCTACATCAATGTACCAACCTCCACATAAAGAGAGAAGAGGCTGATATATATATATATATATACTTTATTTTAAAGCAGCAGATATATATAACAAAAGCTGTTACTCGGAGTTTCACGTTCCCGTTCGTCAGACAGTTTTTTTTTTTAACAAAACTGTTCGACAAACAGGAACATGAAACTCTGAGTAACAGCTTTTGGTATATATTTCTGCTGCTTTTAAATAATGCATATTATTCTACCTCTGGTATTTGAGTACTCTTTTTTTCCACCTTGTTTCACATTTATGTGCTTACTCCAGTATATATAAATATATATATATATATATATATATACACATATATATATATATATACAATCACACACACATATATATGATTGATTATACTGATGTATTATGTATGCATATATATTTTATATTTCATGTAAATATATATATATCATATGCATACATATGTATATTATATATCAATGTCGTCGTCGTCGTCATCATCATCATCATCATTGTCGTTGTTATTATCATCCTCCTCATCAGTTTCATATAAACTTTTCCATGCTTGCATGGGTCAGATTTTCTATGGCCAGATACCTTTCCTGTTACCAACAGTTAGCTGCTTCTGAGCAAGGTAATATTTCCCCTGCACAAATATATTTTATATGTAAAACTGGCAATTAGAAAACATAAACAAACATACATATATGCACACACTCACACAGATATACATACATGGTGATTGCTCCATCTTCACAGACAATTGCTGTCTCTGAGCTTCCTTGTTGACAATGATATTTCTGACATTCTGCCTATGACCTCTCTTAAGACTATTAAGTCCCACAGCAGACCTGTTTGTGTGTGTGTGTGTATGTACATATGAATGTATATATGTTTGTATGCATATATGCATGTAGATATGAGAAAATTTGTCATTTCTGTGATCAGAGCCTGCCCCTACTTAACTATACCAACAATAATTTATTGAATCAAACCATCCCCCTCCTCCTTCCCCTCTCCTCTCCCCTCCTTGTTGTTGTTATCGTCATCGTCATCATTATCATCATCATCATTCCCATCATCATCTTCATCATCATCCCCATCATCCTCCTCATCATCATTCCCATCATCATCTTCATCATCATCCCCATCATCCTCCTCATCATCATTTTCATCCTCATCATCAGCTTCAATTGTCAGTCATTTACAGGAATTTATAAGCAAAGATATACTAAAAACAAAAACCATCCAGCAAGCTAAAAGTCTTCAATGTTTTCAGTGCCATTAAACATAACATACCAAGACATTTTCTATCTTTTATGAATTTGACTATCAGGAACTAACTGACATCACAGGACAAGAATATCACCAGCATCAAACTGCACAATGGCTTGAATCTTATGATGAAGGCTATAAGGTCTTCACTGATATCATTGGTGATATTTCTTAACATCACATCATAACATGGACTCAATCCCTTATCATACCATGATTTTTACAGTATCATGTTGCAAGTCTTGTTATGTCTTGTTTATAAATGGACCCTAGTATAAACTATAACATTGGGCTTGACAATCTCAAACAATGTGTGTATATTTATGTATGTATATGTATATATCAGTTCAAGGATTCCTATTCTTGGTCACTGGAGTGAATTAATTTTCAAATACTTACAATCAAATCTTTACTCTGCAAATATTTTGAGTTCTATCTTTCTTGGAGGATGTCATATCTTGTAAACTATACTTATTCTTCAGCATATGTGCATATGTAAATATATATAGACGTGTGTGTCTATGTTTATTTTTATCTATATGCGTATATATATATATATATATATATATATACACAATTAATGAGAGAAATAGAAGATGGAATATATGAGCATCTTTATTGATCACTACTATACGCAGTGAATGTGCTATACTGGTAAACTACTAGGTGTGTGTGTGTGTGTGTGATTTAAATACATGCCGTTGGCCACTTTGAGTAGTTCCCTTAGCTCATTTTTGTTTATATATATATATATATATATATATATATATATATATATATATATATATATATATATGTATATATATTTATATAAAGTGCAGAAGTGGCTGTGTGAAAAGAAGTTTGCTTCCCTACCTCATGATTCTGGGTTCAGTCCCAATGCATTGTATGTAGATTTGGTAGATGGAAACTGAAAGAAATCAGTTGTATATGTGTGTGTGTGTGTGTGTGTGTGTGTGTGTGTGTGTCTTTGTATCTGTGTTTGTCCCCACCACTGTTTGACAACTGGTGTTGGTGTGTTTATGTCCCCATAATTAGCAGTTCAGCAAACGAGACTGATAAAATAAGTACCAGGCTTCAAAAAAAAAAGCATTGTGATTAATTCATTTGACTAAAATTCCACAAGACAATGTCTCACCATAGCTGCACACTTGCACACACATACACACACAAAACATCATTAGATAGTTTCAAATCAGAAAAGTAGTATCTCAAAGAAAATAATTCCTTCCAGTGGATTTGCATATGCAAATAGTGATTTTATAGGGAACACATTGTTTTGTTTGTTATTTATTTATTTCATAGTTATTAGTAGGTCAGTCTAAAATCTGTGGATTATGTACTTCAGCAACATTAAGTAATATATATAATTATCAAATTAGAGAACCTTAACAAGTGTAGCCATTTCATAAAGTACTTTCTAATTAACAAGAGATTCTCTTGATTCATCACATAATGAGGTTTTTGTACATTTTCTTTCACTCCTTCATTTAAAATTTAATTTACTTTGTAAAATACTTTCCCAGAGACTTCCATTTTCTTTTTTCCCATCAAAGAGAAACTAACTAAAACACAAAACACTTTTCATCACCTGGTCCTTTGCAATAACAGGAGACACCTGTACACACATTATTTAAGGCACTTTACAAAATTTTCCAATTGATGCCTTCTCTGTTATAGTATAGGTGACTTTTCTGACTTGAGTCTATTTGATGAATGCCTACGTGTATGAAATTTCAAGTTATCCATATTTTGAATTTTCAGTCCTTCACTATGTTCTGAAAAAAATTTATGTATCTGTTGATAAATGTGTGTATATATGGCTCTGACCACCTGCATGTTTATATATGAATATAGAAATTTACAGACATACACATACACGTACACACACGCGCACACACACGTGCACACACACACACACACACACACACACACACACACACACACACACACACACATTCATTGAAATTCATTCATATCAGTCTTTCTTTTCTAGCAACATTTCATATATTATTAATCATATTGATTAAAAAAGGAATTTTATATCTGAATATTTATTTTCTGAGTAAGACCAAGAAAATATAGACTGATCCTTGCTCTCCTAGTGTATTGGGGCCACAATAATCTATTGGTTTTCAAAAGACTGAAATATCCAGTCTATTATGAGATATGATGTATTATTTAATGCTTGTACATAAAGGGCTGGGGGCTATACTTAAAATCACAGAGGATAATAAACAATAAAAAAGTAGTGGTCTTCTGATTGCAGCCCTCCTGTGAAATCTGGCTTTGTACAGCTCCTGCCAAACAGTTTTTGTGGAAACTGTGTTCTCAAGGTGGTCATTAAGCTCTGCAGTAATTTTGGGAGCTGTACTTTTATGATCCTTTCTAACAATTTGCATAAGAGTCTGACAGTCCCTATCTGAAAGTTTTGGTTTTTTTCTGGAATTTTGTTTCAACGAGGAGGATTTTTCTCTTTCTCAAAGGCTGTCATTACTTTTGAGACAGTACTTCTTGATACACCAAACATTACGGCTGTCTTCATTATGCTAGCGCCTGCCATACAAGCACCAATAATTTGACCTCTTTGAAAGTCTGATAGATCTGTCATTTTAATGAATATTAATTACCTTTTTCTGAAGATATCTGAAAAGAGACAGCAATTTTAGCAAAACATATTAAGCAACAGTAATAATAAACCAAAAACATAAAAATAAACAAGATTTTGATGATTTTATAGATATTTCAAAATTATGATGCTATGATGCTAGGTGTTTCCATTATTTTGTCCAACCCCCTTATATATATATATATATATATATATATCACCGTGATCACTGTGACCGACCAGGCTATCAGATGTTGCTACACATTGCTGGTCACAATGTGCTTCGCATTGTTTTTGCCTTCAAATGACGCCACTCCGCTCGCTAAGCGAGCAGGCCAACAGTAGAAAGAGTGAGAGAAAGTTGTGGCGAAAGAGTACAGCAGGGATCGCCACCACCACCCTGCCAGAGCCTCGTGGACCTTTAGGTGTTTTTGCTCAATAAACACTCACAACACCCGGTCTGAGAATCAAAACTATGATCCTACGACCGCGAGTCCACTGCCCTAACCATTGCGCCTCCATATATATATATACATACATACTTATATATGTATATACATATATATATATATGTGTGTGTACACATGTGTAATGACTAACATGTACACACACACACATAGATATATAAATACATATAGTCATATATATATATATATACATACATATATATACACAGTAGTAGCCAAAATTAGAGAACAAATATAAAAATTAAAGATATTTACATTTCTACTTCATTTTTACCAATGAGATTTTTACTGGATATACTTTAAAGTATATTCATTATTTACAAAAACTTTTGTAGGAAGTGATTCAATAACTAAATAATTTATAACAGAGAAAATGTTTATTTGAAAAAAAATCAGAGAACGTATAGCATAAAATTCAAAAAGTACAATCTGGCAACACTCTGACCAATGTAAACTAAGATTTTTATTGAGCAGTAGTGAATTAACAAACATGGAAAACTGACAGAAAGTTGAAGAAAACATCAGGAAGCAATTGGTCTCATTGAAAAAAGAAGGAATGGCAATTTCTGCTATTGCCAGAGGTATAAACAGATCAAAAAGTGTTGTTTCAAGAATATTCAAGCTTTATGAAGAAACAAGCTGATTTGTATCATTAGAAAAACAAGGCAGACCATGATTAACAAGTGTTTGGTAAGACCATGTGATTCAATCCTTAAGAGACTGTTTGATACTGCTGCAGGAATTTCTTACCAAATAAATTGTGATTATGGAATGAATGCTTGGAAGACTGTGGCTCATTGTTTGAAGGAAGTCATACTTCATGCCCGTTCCCCCAATATTAAACTTCACATCAGTATGTAGAACCGAAAAGTGAAAGTGAGGTTAGTCTTTGTCAACAAGCATGTACTTTGGACAGGCAACAGCTGGTTGTATGTGTTCTTCAGTGATGAAAGCAAGATCAATTTGGTTGGCTCTGGTGGTAAAATGTATGTGAGATGTTATAAGTGTGAAATATTTCCCCTTAAATGCGTGAATAAATCAGTGAAGTTTGGAGGTGGGTGTTTAATGGTCTGGGGAATGATTTCTGCAGCAGGTGTTTGGCCTTTGATCCAGATCCATGGTAATAGGAATGCAGCCATATACAAAAGCACTGTTCTGCAGCATGTTGTGCCAGCTATGAGGTCGTCTCCAACTCATCAGCTAATCTTTATGCAGGATAATGCACCATGTCACATTGCTAAAATAGTTAATGATGTGTTTCAAACTGAAAACATTACTGTGGTGCTTTGGCCAGCTAAGAGCCCTGACCTTAATTCCATTGAAAACTTATGGAAGATACTTGGAGTGCACTGACATGTGAATATTATTATTTTGTGGGAAAAACTTTAGGATGAATGGAATAAAATTATGTCAGAACAATGTGAGAAATTGTTCAAATCCTGTGGATGGAAATGTGCTGCAGTCGTTAGAAATAAAGGAATGTGCACATCTTATTAATACATGGATGTGGATTGTAAAAATTTCTGGCAAAATCTTGATTTCTTGAATTTTACATCATATGTTCTCTAATTTTGTCCATCTTGTATTTTTCAAATAAACATTTTTTTCTGTTATTAATTATTTCCTACAAAATCTATTGTAAATAATGAACATACTTTAAAGCATATACAATTAAAATCCCATTTGGAAAAATGAAGTAGAAATGTAAATATCTTGAATTTTTATTTTTGTTCTCTAATTTTGCTCACTACTGTGTATATATATATATATTATATATATATATATATATATATATATATATATATATATATATATATATATATATATATATATAGTGAAATGGATACAGTAAACTTGCCATGAGGAGTGGAATATACAATGTTTCAGATGTAATCCTTCACTAGGGTATTCAGAAAAAGAGAAGTTGAAGAAAGAGTTTACATCCTCTCAGCTTGAAAAACTGGCTGCAACTGATAATGGATGCAGAATAACACAGGCTGCTACAGTGAAACAGAAGTTATAGGAGAGGGTGTGCAAAAAGGGGGAGGAAAAGAGTGATGGAGAGAGTAGAGGTAAGTAAATACAGGAATGTTGCAGAGAGAGGGTGGAAAGAGATTAAAAAGGGTAAAAAAGAATTAAGAGGATGAAAGGAAAATGCTGTATGGTTGTTACATCAATGACTGCATTGGTGCCATAAGCCTTAACAGACAACAGCTCAACAATTTTATTTCTTTCATTAACACCTTTCACCCAGCCCTGGTATTTACCTACACCATATCTGATACTTCTGTTTGCTTTCTGGACATCTCTGTCAAAATACACAGTACCCACCTCTCCACTTCTGTCTACTATAAACCTACTGACTCTCACTCCTACCTTCTCTACTCTTCCTCTTACTCCAAACACATTAATCTGCCATACCTTTCTCTCAATTTCTTCACCTTCTACAATTTTGCAGCATTGATTCAGATTTCGAATCCCATTGCAAAATGATGCAGCAGTTTTTCCTGAATGAAGGCTATTCTCCATCAGTTGTCAACCCAGCACTCCACCGAATCTGAGCCATTAACCGCACCACAGCTCTCCTACCATCTTCACGTACTTCCACCGACCGTATTCCACTCTTTCTCACCTACACCCATCCATCCTCCCTCTAAAATACAAACACCCACAATTATGGCATTCTTCTTTCTGACCCAACAACCACCCCTATCTGTCCCACACTGCCTCTCCTGTCTTTTAAAAAAGATAGGAGTCTTAGAAATCTCCTTGTTGGAAGCTTCACAGCTCCCAGCTCCGCACAACCAGGAACCTTTAAATGTTCTTGCTGACAATGTAACACATACCCCTACATCAGCAATATTACCACCATCAAGGAACCAAGAAGCAATATCACATAACACACCACTTCTGTTACACTTTGGCGAATTTCATATATTGCAAATGCTGTGGTGCTCTTTACATTGGAGAAACAGAGTGACACCTTGGGGATCGCTTTCGCGAACACATCAGAAGCATAATGCTATGTATGCTAGGTCAACCTGTTGTCACCCACTTTAACACTGTGAATCATTCTATTGAAGATTTATCAGTGATTGGTATGGCCTTACACCATGGACCCCTCTTCTCTAGGAAATGAAAGGAGCAACATCTCATATTTGATCTTGGCACTATGTCCCCGACAGGTATGAATGAGTGTTTTTCCTTTCATCCTTCCTTTCCCTTCCTCTTAATTCTTTTTTACCCTTTTTAATCCTCTTTCCACCCTCTCTCTGCAACATTACCATACTTGCTTACCTCTACTCTCTCCATCACTCTTTTCCTCCCCCTTTTTGCACACCCTCTGTTTCACTGTAGCAGCCTATGTTATTCTGCATCCATTATCAGTTGCAGCCAGTTTTTCAAGCTGAGAGGATGTAAACTCTTTCTTCAACTTCTCTTTTTCTATACCTCCTGATGAAGGATGACATCTTAAACGTTGGATGTTCCATTCCTCATGGCAAGTTCACTGTACCACTTTCACTTTTTTCTATATTTTTTCAAGTCTTGCTGACACAGAGCTACACAAGATTCCTTGTAGTTCGCCTGATTATATACAATACATACATACATACATACATACATACATATATGTATGTGTGTGTGTATATATATATAACACACACACACATATACAAATGTGAAGGCACGTGGCCTAGAAGTTAGGCTGTGGCACTCGTGATCGCTAGATCGTGGGCAACGCATTGTGTTCTGGAGCAAAACACTTCATTTCACATTGCTCCAGTCTCCACTTTTGATCAGGGTTGAATGTTGGCCTGCTTGCCTAGCCTGCGAGATGGTGTCATTAGAAGGCTAAAACAATGCAAATGTGCATTGTGACCAGTGATGTATAACAACATCTGATAGCCTGGTTGGTCATGTGATCACGATATATATATATATAAAAAAATACAAACTGGAACAAGAACGCAAAACATTTAGAAGATGATACAAAAAACACGGACGGGACATTCAAAGCCTTCAATCTTCAGTCATGAACCGGATCTTCCTCGCAATTTCGGCTGATTAATCTTGAGATTGCTCCAATCTCAGATTGCTCCAAACTCAAGATTAATCAGCCGAAATTGCGAGGATGATCCAGTTCTTGACTGAAGATTGAAGGCTTTGAATGTCCCATCCGTGTTTTTTGTATCATCTTCTAAATGTTTTGCGTTCTTGTTCCAGTTTGTATTATATATAGCGGCATACGTACCCTCTCTCTTATATGTATTTATATATATATATATATATATATATATATATATACATATATATATACATACATACATACATGAGTGAGTATATTTTAGGTATATACATATATATATATCTGTGTGTGTGTGTATATATTCAGACACACACATTTTCACTCCCCAAATCAGAACTCTAAAATGAACTCATCATGTCCTCTTTCTCAATCAACAAACTCGTTTCTGGTTTCTGAGTCACTCACCTTGATACCTGATTATGCTTTCTTTTTTCCTAATAACTATGTAATCATTTGTTTATTTGTTTCCAGTTTTTAAAAATATTTATTTATTTGTTTATGTTTCTGAAGAGTTGGGATAAATTTTGAATCCAGTGAAGAATATGTAAAAGAGATTAACAGCTGATCAAGAAATCCTAATTTTTTTCTTTGATACCCGGTGACTGGAATATCTATCTGTCTGTCTGTCTGTCTGTCTATCTACACACACGCACACACACACACACACACACACACACACACACACACACACACACACTTTGATTTGTTACTGTTTCAATCTGACCCCCATTTCATGATTTATTGATCAAAAAAAGAAAAGAAATAGTGAGCTACTGATCCTAAGGATCTAAAAAGCATTTCAGTGATGTTAAACAGCTGAAAGATAAAATGCATCTACCTCTCCACAACCTGGACAGGTAGCTTGGGTATTGCATTTAATTTTAATTTGCCTGCAGGAGGCTTTGAATGAATTCAACCTGGTCAGCCAATGAAACTTTGATCACTTATACTGCAGCACAACATCAATAATCTTCTGTGTATGCATTCCATCTGCTAGAAATAGCAGTCAAATCTTGTACAGGAGAAGGACACATTACATAAAATGTCCCTTTATACACACCACCTGAATAAAAGATAAGATGGTGAAAACTGGAATATCTTTGTTTAAGTAACAATTTATTTACAGCATTGGGAATGGACAGTGGGCAGTACCAATGATAGGATATGAACTACTGACTACTTGGCTGAATGAACAGTAAGTCACTAAGCTGACAATCCATCTCCATTGGTTGGTGAAACTGATGAACTTTGGCTGTAAGCCTACAAAATGGCAATAAAATATCATTAATGGTGTAGTAATGTCTTATAATCTGTTGGTTGTTGGGACATCACTGAATGTTTCCTCTTAAGGTAGTGATCCATGGCGAGGCTGTGAAGTTTCCTATTGTCTACGTGCAGAACAAGAAGCTTGCAGTGTCAGCTTAAAAAAGACTTCTTAGATATACAGCCATTGCCTGGTATGTGGCTTGAATCCCATAAACTGACTGAGTCTATAGGGGGGGGGGGATGACCGAAGACATGCACAACAATATACACTAGTGGGTTTTATCATAATCTCTGGGTTTAAGATTCAGAATAAGTGCAAACCCTTTGAGCACTTAATATACTTGTCAATTACATACAATGATTTTTGGTAATTAGACCCCACCAATTCAAGACTTTATCTGAGTTTCAGTGTCTCCCCCCACTACCTCACCCACTGAAACCATGAAAAATATCAATATACTTGTCCTTTTATTCTATCCAAACATATCATGCCACTGAACCTAGTCATAAAAGGAACTAGTTAGTGTGTGATTCACTACTTGCTAAAAGGGACTTCAGTTTGGCTAATTTCTTACAATATCCTACCTTTGCCAATCATAAAGAAGCCAATTGTTTTAACAGGTGTAATCATGTTAAATATTTGTCAGGTTTCCATTTTGAAATATTTCTATTGCTCCATGTTAGTGACATGACATCCTTAAATCAATATGTGTATGTGTTGCAACATTCTACTTTTTTCTTTTAAAACTGGCTGCGGAGAAAGTAAGAATACCATTGTAATAATAATAATAAACCAAAGAGAGTGAGTGAGGGAAAATGTGAGAGATGGCAGTCTGTTGTAATATAATGTTTTTACCAAAGTATTCACATCAAACTTTAGAGTTTATTTCACTCAAAATATTTAAATACTAATCTGCAAACAGTTGCCATAGACTCCAGTAAATATGAAAGAGAAAGAAAAGAAGATGGCAAGTTGACTGAAAAAGACTTAAGAATGAAGTTGACATGGTTGGAACTAGTCAACAGAGAAATTGATAAAGAAGAAAGAGAATGGACAATAACAGACTTTAACTATAATCTATGCAGTGTGGCTGCCTCAGACATTTACCCAAAAGCTACCTATCATCAAATAAAATTATTATTTAATTCTTATATTTGCTGCATTTATTTCAGTATTTTTTGTAAGAATTTTAAAGCAGATATTCTTAACAAAACTGGATGAAACAGAATTGGGGAATGAATTTTATTTCAGGGCATTTTTCTGGTTCTTGAAAGGAAAGATTCTATTCCAACATTTTTTATCAACTGTTCTCAATGTAAACCATGACATGTTAATATACAAACCAACCAGAGACCTTCTACACAGTTGCCCAAACTGCTAGAAATACCAATTAAAACCCTCAAGACACACCCGACCCTTTTAAATAAGTTGGACAAATTGGACTTTTGGAGTGTCTCTAATCATAAATCTGTTGAGTCAGTACTAACCACACTCCTGGTAAAACTAGTTTAATCTGGTTAATTCCTTTCATATCCAACAGACCAATAACTTTATATATAGATTTTAAAAAATAATGATCTATTCTAAATACTTATGGAAATTAATAAAAACGTTCAATCCCTTTTATTTAATATTTCTTATAAATTCTTTTATCCTTTTACTGACTTCAGAAATTGGACTATGGCCATACTGGAACACTACCTTCAAGGTTACAGTGGGTTATATTGAACCCAGTACTTGATGGTAACTATTTTATCACCATAAAACAATGTAATGAAATACCACGGAGTATTTTGTCCAATATTTCTTACTAGAAATTCTAACGTTCACAATTGTTATTCTTGTCTATCTCATTTCAGTCACACAAATATTGATGATTCTGAGGATAAAAGTTCTTTCCTGTTCAAACAAATTTCACCTGATTACTTCGTAAAAATAGACACAACTATTTCTGTTGGTCACCTTCAATATATGCATCATTATTACTTCCAAATATTACATTTACCTTTGAAATTCTATTTCAGTTTAATATTTGTACTTTTAACCACTACTTTCCCACCCTACTCTTATGTTTAGTAAAGAGTTACCTGTATCTGTCACCACTACAACTATCAAATGAGAGTTATTTTTATTTCACACCACATCCCCATTACTAAACACTCCAATTTAGTTGAGAGTTACCTTATATCTTTTACCAATACAGTCCAGAATTATTTGCACATTTTGCTCTCTGGGTGTTCAGAAATTTGTTGATATTAAAACAAAAACAGTTGCTAACTCTCTCTCTCTCTCTCTCTCTCTATATATATATATATATATATATATATATATATATATAATTATACTCATCCTTCCTATATCTATTTTAAATACAAACTGTTACAATAATCAACATTGTCTTGTAACAAATACAATATTTCACTGTATATTGAAGTTAAATTACAAAATCCAGGGAATGTCAGTCAATAATAGAAATCAAGTTCCGCTTCACTACCAAAATCGCCAGCTGCAAGATTGTTCCCTTATTTACTACTCAGTCTAAAAAAAATTGTGCTGTTAGAATCCCCTCTTAAAATACTGATTTCAAATTTTGGCACAAAGCCAGCAAGTTCGGGGAAGGTGTAAGTTGATTACATTGACCTCAGTACTTGGCTGGTATTTATTTTATTGACCTTGAAAGGATGAAAGACAAAGTCAACCTCAGTATGTAAAGATGGACACCTTTTCTTAAAATATTATAAGCATCTTAAATTTTTACAATCACTGGTTTATTTTTATTATCATTTTGTATGAAGCAGACAAACAATGACCTCATAAAATATTTTACAATACCAACAGACCCAAAATGTCATTTTCAGATAATATGAACACTATAAGTAGTCCATATTTTTAACTAGACCTCTTTTCAATTTCAATTTCTATCTATGCGTAACAACAAGTGTATGACTGGTTTTAAACTGTTTAATCAGCCTCCCTATTTGCTTGATTGAGCCCCATCTGACTATCATCAGTTGCCCAACATGAAACACTCTTGGCTGGGAACCAGTATTGCAGTGATGCCAACATCATATCTGCTTTTGATGACATTTTTGACCAGCAGGACAAAAGCTCTTTCACTAATGGGATCCACACTGCAACATCCATGGGAGAAGTGAGTGAACTGCAATTGGGGCTATGTTGAGAAATAAACCTCAGTTGGTTACATTCCATGAGAGCATCTTTGCCAGCCGCTGAACTTTTCAGCCAATCCTTGTGTGTGTGTGAGGGGGTACCCAAAAGTAACTGGAAATGTTCTCTGTGGGACAAACCCATTATAGTTGAGGCTTCTGTTGCTAGAAGCTACTTCATGCAACCCTCAGGCACCAGTCTGCTGACTGGTGTTGTCATGTGAGGTTGTACTGATATGTGGCACATCTTTGTTTTGCAGTGTTTCTCCCCTGTTCATCAAATTTCTGTGATGGCTGAAATAAAGGAACAACGTGCTTCTGTAAAATTCTATTTTCTGCTGAGGAAAACGGCAGCTGAAACAGTTGTCATACTTCAAACAGCCTACAAAGACGCTGTTATGAGCAAAACACAAGTGGTTTCCATACTTTAGGAATGATCACTTGTTGCTTGAAGTTCAACCTTGTTCAGGATGATTGTTGATCTCCCAAACAAATGAAAACATCATGGAAATTCATGAACTGACCTTGGAGGACCATCAATGAACAATTGATGAACTTGTTGATATAACTGGTGTGTCTTGAAGCTCCTGCCAATGAATTTTGAGCAAGGAATCATGAATGAAAAGTGCTGCAGTAAAATTTGTGTCTCTCACTTGCTCATGGAAGAGCAAAAGTGGTCACAACTGAATGCATGTCGTAAACTGAAAGAACAGTTGGTAATTGATCTGGACCTTTTTTCACTGGTGATGGAAGCTGGTGCCATGGAATTTGCAGAGGTGGAAGAGGTGAAGGAAAAAACAATGAAGGCATTAAAAGCATCACTTCACAAGAGTTCCAGTGCTGTTTCAAATAGTGGAAGACATGCCTGGACTGATGCATTGCTTCAAATGAAGAATACTTTGAAGGCAAAAAAAGTGTAAGCATATAAAATTAAGTGAATAAAATATTGCCAAATTCCAATTTCTTCTGGGTACATCCTCATATATGTGTGTGTGTATACATATATACATATATATATATATAATATATATATATATATATATATATATATATATGTTTGTTGAAATAGAAAGATGAATTATCTTGTTACGGATTATTCAAAAGTTTAACCAATACCTGGGTAGCAAAAATCACAGCAGAAAAAACATGGTTGGAGATAAGACCATATGGTGTTGCAACTGTGCGTTGGTGCGGATAATTGAAGTTTAATATAATTAGTGAATGGAAGAAATGGAGTTGAACGAAGATTGTACAGAATTCCTTTTATTACATTCTACACATGTTTCAAAGGCCACAATTTTCCAAATTCTGATTAAATAAGGATACCATATTGCAGCTTTCTCTTTAGGAAAAACCAGGAATTACGTTGTTAGAACAAAACAAAACAAAGGCGCTGCAAAGCAATTCGAACGAGGACGCTCCTTAAGAGCCCATGGGTAAAATGTTTATCAATGTACGTTGAAATCGGGGGTTTGGTGGGGGCCGACAAAAGGTCCGTTGGAATAAATCCAGGTCAGGCTGCGGTCAAATCTAGTAGGTGAGGAATTAATGAGAACAAGGGGTGTGGAGATGTTCTGTATACACATACATGCTTTTAGGTAGGTATTGTCTCGCACCCAAAAAAATACACCCTGTATTCTTAAAATATTCAGAACATTAGCTTTGGTCACACAGAACATCTCCACACCCTTTCTTCTCATTAATTCCTCACCTACTAGATTTGACCACATTATGACCCGTCGTTGCCGGGTCATAGTGCTAGTGCATGTATATATGTGTATATATATGTGTACATATTACATGTACATCTATATATATATACATCTACACATAAAATACAAAACACAAAATTATATCTTGATATCGCTAGTGATAACAATACTCAAAATATATAACTGACTGGAATTGTAAGCCCGTCTCTTGTAATTTCGATCAATTGTATCTTGTTGTCCCTCTTGTATAGAAGTGTGGCTACAATCCAGCCTACCTCTACTTCTGAGTGGGGGGGCATTTTAAATTTTTATCCGAGACATCCTACATCCTAGATATAAAGGTAAAAATAAAATATTTCCACTTTGCAAGTTCGAGTCGAGTACTCCCTTGCACGCTCCGTTGACTCGAACATTACTTCTATTGTGGCGAATTTACCGCCCCTGGTTAGATATCTTTCATAGACGCACCAAGACACTTTTCGAAGGTGCTTTCCTCCAGGTTGTTTTATTATTACCCACAAGAGGCGAACATAGATGGGACAATACAATCTGATGATGGGGTCAGACAAACGAGTGGGTTTTTACAATAAATCGGATTTAAAAATTTTCATGAATTACAATAAATGGACAGAAATCGAATGATGGGACAGACCGGAAGACATTACGGGTGGAGTGGGTGCGGGTTTAGCTCGGACCCTACGAGCCCCGCCTCCCCACTGATACTTTTGGTTGCGCTTGGTATTACATTTATGTTGTATCTTTCACTCGCAACTTTCGTGCTACATCCTTCCATCGTTCTTCATACACTCTCCTAGTCAGGCATATTCTCTCCAGCCCTATCTTCCTTTTCAGGTGAAAGATGAAATAATCATCAAACCAGGGCCGGAGATGAACTTGCCTGACTGTAAACCTTTCATTCTCGTCTTCCATATCACCTCTTTCGCAATTGCTACTACAACGAGAAAACGAAACTTACCTTCATTCACGAGGAAATCCGGTGGGTCAATTTTTGTAATCGACTCAGTCGACAGCTGTACTCTTCGTGTACCTGACAACAGGTGTTCGGCATAACCCACACCTCAGACACGTCCGGACAATGAACAATAGCGTGCAGGACGGTTTCCCTATCCCGCCCGCATCTTGGACATATCGGACTGTCTTGGCCACCGTGCCTTGCGAGTTTATCCCGAACAGGTAGAGCTCCTCTGTAGCATTGCCATGCCAGAGACTTCTGGAAGTTGTCCAGTGTCCTCGGCTCGAACGTACGTCGGAACAAACTGGCCAGCTGATTATCGTCGAGACCTAGGGTTTCCCCCAAGGTATCTTCACATTCCGCCTCTACCAACCCTCTATAGAAGAATGTGGTGGAACCCCCACCGCAGGCGTTGCCCGAGCGACGGAATAGCAGGAGAGCCTTGCGACACTCCGTGTACCAAGTACCAAGTTTCGATCTACGATTCAGCCAGGTTTCCCATCCACCGAAACTAGTGAACTTGGGAAACATCAGTTTTGCTAGCGAAGACCACACCCGTTCACCATCCAGGTAGAGCCACAGATGTCTTAACCTCAGCGCATGTCTGCGCATCATCAGCCAAGGCATCCCTAGCCCACCCTTTAACGGTTGTTGACAGCAAGTAGAGCGTTTCACAAGTGGTTTCCCGCCCTTCCACAAGAAGTAGAAGAGCTGTCTTTCCAACTTGATCAACCACGAATCAGGGCAAGGAACGACGGAAAGGCGGTAGGTGATAACCGATGCGATAAACACATTGGCCACCTCCGCCCTCCCTTTCAGGGATAGCCACCGCCAAGACCAGGTCTTGGCTACTGCAGCCACCTTGCTCGTTACCTCGCCCCAATTCTTCTCTATTTGGAGGTCTGGACCGAACCAGACCCCTAGCAGATTAATCGGACCCTCCGTCCAACGTCCCACGACGCTGTCAGGAGGCATCGACTTGCCTCTCCAGGTGCCTAGTTGCAAGCCGACTGACTTTTCGCGATTAACTTTTGCTCCTGTCACCGTCTCGTAAACCTCTATGGCCTTGCCTACTTTACATAGGTGGTCCATTTCGGTTACGATGATGGTGATGTCATCCGCGTACGCTGACACTGATTTTCCATTACCTGGCTGTCTCGGGATGCTGCTCAGTTTTCGCAGTAATGGCTCGAGAGCCATCACGTACAAAAGCGGGGAGAGCGGACACCCTTGACGAACCGAGCGTTTGATTTTGAACGGCTTCGACAAGAAGCCGTTCACCCGAACTACCGAGTCGATGTTATCATAAATTTGGATAATCCACCTGAGGAAGCCAAGGCTCAGCCCGAACTGTGCCAGGGCAGATACCAGGTAACGATGGTCGACCCTATCAAAAGCTTTAGATTGGTCTAATGGACCAGTGCCCCACCCTTGCCAGAATCACTATTAAACCCCTCTATAGTGTACCGCATTAGATGGAGATTATCCTGAATGGATCTGCCCGGAACGGCACATGTCTGTGCCTCTCCGATCAGACCATCCGCGACACGCGCCAATCTTTTCGATAACACTTTGGCCAAAATCTTCAACTCTGTGTTTAGTAGAGTGATGGGCCTGAAATTATCAATGCACTCCCCCTTGCTCGGGTCCTTTCTGACGAGAGTCACTACTCCCCGGCGCACAGATCTGGGTATAAGCCCGTTCTGCTGCCAGTTCGCATAGACCTCCGCCAGTAGGTGCCCGAACAAGTCTGGCATACTCTTATATAACTCATAGGGTAGACCATCCAAACCCGGCGCCTTGCCCGCGCCGCAGTCCGCCATTGCCTCAACCACCTCCTCAGGCGTGATTGGCCCTTCACAGCCCTCCGCATCTCGCCCCGATAAGCGCGGCAGCCCGTCGAGTAGGTCCGTAAAGGCCCTCCTCCTATCCAGTCCGCCGCACTCACCGAAAAGCTGAGCGAAGTGCTCCTGAAAGGCCTCACACATCTCCTCGGGTTCGTTTATCAACTCACCTTGTTGGTTCGTCAAAGATCGAATCGTGGCATCGTTACCATGCTGAGCTTCCACCACTCGGGCCCATCTCACGGCGTTGATTCCTTCACATCCCATATGGCGGATTCTAGCCCTGACAATGCAGCCCATGTGTTTGGCCTCGAGGTGCTGGTTTAACACCAGTCTCTTGGACGCCACCTGAGCCGCAGAGCCAGTTTTCATGGCTTCCTCTAATTCCTTAACTAGAGTAGTTTCCCTTCTAGCCTCTCTAGCCACTACTCCTATGCTATATCTAATAGACTCAAACTTGATGGCTCGTTTGAGGGCGTATCACCATTTGTTATTAATGATGGTACCAGATAGTGCCCTCTGAATTATATTCCTAATCCGGTCTTTGTACTCCTTAATCGCCAAAAGGGACGTATTAAGTTTCCAGTAACCGGATCCTCTATTTTTAACCTTATCTATGTCAAGCTTACAAGTGACCATTTTATGATCACTGTAGCTGATCGGGTAAACCTGTGGACACTTAGCTATTTTACTGTCTACTTTTCTAATTAGTATTCTATCTAAATATGACCTGGAAGATCCGTCGCTGTTTGACCATGTCCACAATGGAGCGTTCGGAAATTCCAGCCTATAAGGATCTGCTAGCTCAAAGCGGCTTAGCAGTTCCATGAAGCCACTGTTGCCTTTTCTATCTGGACACGAGCCAACATAATCTACATCCGCTTCGTAAATTGTGTTAAAGTCTCCTAGCACCACTAATGAATGCGAAGTACCAAGAAAGTTTTCTAGTTCACGAAAATAATCACTTTGCCCTGTATGGTTGGGTGCGTAAATTGCAACCAGTCTGATAACTTTACCATTACTGAACGTCAAATCCATGACGACCAGCCTACCTTCTGGATCTGCAAAAATTAACTTTTTCTCAGAAACCCGGTTTCTTTTTAATAGGACCAACACCCCACTCCCGCCTGTAGGACTGCCAGGAGAGAAAAAACTCTCGTAGCCGTCAAACAGCGGGAGTAGACCTCTTGGCCCCTCTAACCGGGTTTCTGTAGCAACAATAACATCTAAATTACGCGACCTGATATCATGCAGGAAGCGACCTTGCTTCCAGCCTGCTCCCAGGCCGCGCACATTCAAACAACCAACATAAATGTAATCCATTACTTACCTTATATCAGTGGTTCGGTTTTCTCTTGTTCTTCTAACTCTTTTTCTGGGCCTCGTGGGGGAGTCTGACGTAGGCCCTCGAATATATGTGGAGATGTCACATCCAATCTAAGTGGGCCTACGTCATGGAAGAATTCTGACTTTATCCGCCCGTAATCCTTCCGACCTATTCTGTAAATTACAAAGTCGTTTTTTTTCACTACTTTCTCCACTTTGGCCATGGCTGCCAACACGTTTTTAAAATTACTCTGGGAGGGGTGGTTTCCGTTTTTCTTTTTTTTTTCCGGTAATTTTTGCCCACCCCTCCTCATTTATCTTTTCCTCGCTCTTTTTTTCCTCCGCCGCTGGTTCTGCTGTCACCGTCACCTCCACACCTTCAGTCTTCCCTTCTGGGCCGTCCGACGCTGCTTCTGGTGACACATTATCTTCTTTTTCTTTTGGCTTAGGTGCTTCCTGCGGTTTGGGTTGGGGTTGGCATTCCGCCCTTACATGACCCTTCTTGCCGCAGCCGAAGCACCTCGGCTTCCTGCCCTCCACGAAAACTGTTATTTTCTCGTCTTCACTAATCTTTACCGTTTCTGGAATTTCTTCCAGTGTTTGCACCTCCGCCTGAATGGCTATCACTATTTTCTGCCCTTTCCAAAACTCCTCTTCCTCCACTGTGGCCTGGAGGATGTTTATTTTTTCCTCCAGACCTACCATCACTGCTGCCACCAGACATTCAGCATCTGCCTCTGGCGGTATGTTGTTCATTGAAATTTTCGACGTCCTTTTTCCTTTATACAATGGTAGTAAGACAATGTTTTCCGCTTTGATTGGCTCCATCGATAGTTTCTTCGCTATCTCCTCCGTAGTAAAACGCACCTCCACTGTGCCGTATTTTTCCTCTGTTTATATACGTTATTTTATCCATAAAAGGTTTTAGACAAGACTCTATTTTTTTTCTTCGATTTTTTGGATCATTTTTTTCGTTGTGTCGTAAGTTTTATATATTATTCTTTTTTTCTCTATATCGTCATGTATTTGTATGTTTGTGGCCACAGTCACTTCTGTGCCTTCTTTTTTTTACGCAGTCTGCAAATTTTTTTAATTTTATATTTATTTTTTGATCTTTTCCCAGCCACTTCAGCGAATTTTTTTGCTGGAGTTGATGCTGGTACTGGTTTTTCCATTTTTTGGCGACGCCGCCTCTTTTTTCTTCGGCGACAACGCCTTTTTTTCTTGGCGACAACGCCTCTTTTTACTTGGCGACAACGCCGGGTATTCATCCTCGCTCGTCACGGGCGAATAAGAGATGGGGGACTCCATCTTGAACAAATGGCTTTAACAAGCCTTGGTAAATCCAAAATAATTGTAGTTTTCCCCCACTGAGGGGGGAACACCAACGCGAAGACTTCGCGCGAAGGCTGACTTCGTCAGTTAGACAACAATAGACAAAACAGGTAGACCAACAGTATATAATAACAGAGATAATAGTACGAGAGCAAAAATATATCAACTTACTAATAAACGCAAAAATAGCTTGGAGCCAGCTGATTTTATTATTACCCACAAGGGGCGAACATAGAGGGGACAATACAATCGGGGAACTTAAAATAAGAAAGCGAATGACAAGAAAAGGAAAAAATAAAAGTAAAAAATGACATATGAAAGAATATTTACAATGAGATGTAAATGCCCACTCGATCCCCGGAATCGAGAGGTTACATTTTCGTCACATATATTTCACAATATTTTCTTTTTTCTCTTTCTTCTTCTCTCTTCTCACAATTCTATACGTATTCCATAATAGCTTTCAATTCTCTAAAGTCAATCACTGAGCCCTCAGGCAGCCGCTCTCTCACTCGAACACTCGTGTAAAACGTTACACTCTCTCCGGCAGCTCTGAGGAACTCAGCGACTCTTTCTTCGGGGATTAGAGCAGTCTCCTGCCACTGATCGGTCATCCTGTTGACCCATATATGTCCCTCCGTATTACATGTCAATTCTTTCATTTCAGGTCAGAAATGGAAGGTTACTAACTTGTAGAAGCAGTAATCTTGTTTCCGTCCTACGTTTTCCCTCGTTTTTCTTTTCGGGCTTATTTCTTCCTTGTTCTCCTCTCTTTGTTTCTCTCTTTCTCTCTTTTTGCCTTCTTTTCTTTCTCCTTCTTTCTCTGTCTTTTTGGTTCTTTGTCTGTTCTCTCTTTCTCTCGTGTTTTATGTTCCTTTTCTTTTTCTTTTTGTGCCGTCTTTTCTTTTCGTTTGATTCTGATCTCTCTCTTGTTTTTTTCCTGTTGTTTCTTTTTCCTTTTTTTTCCTGACTCTGTTTTGGTTCTATTCTTTCTTTTCTTTTATTTCTTTTTCCTTCATTGACTTATTATTTCCTTTCTCTTGTTGTTTTGTTTCCTTTTCTATGTTTTCTTTTTCATTTACCGTATTCTTCTTTTCTTCAAGTTCCTGCTCGCACTCCGCTACGAATTCGTATAACGGGCACTCTTTTTAATGTGCCCCCTTGTCCCGCACAAGTAACAGTTTGGTTTTCTTCCCTCTACAATTACACTGAGGGTTTTTTCATCTTCAATTTCTATTCTGTAGGGGAACCTTTCAATGTCCTCTTTTGTGGCCATCAAACACAGTTCTCCCCATATCCTCTCCAGTTTACCGCGTTGGACTCCTTAAAGGATTCCCCTCCACTTCCTCTTCTGCTGCTCCTAGAATAGCTGTTGCCAGCCATTCTGTTTTCACTTCTGGGGGTATATTCGGGATTTTAACCCGGACCCCTCTTCTTCCTTGTATGAGGGCCACATTATAAATTTTTCGGCTCTTAGTACAGTGGTAGCCAGTGAGGCTGCAATTTCTTCCGTTGCACATCTCACCTCCACCGTACCAAATTTCTTGCCTCTACTCACGTAGGTGATTTCCCCATTATGTCTCCCAGACATTTTTCGATTTCGGCTATCTCCACTCTTGCCAGTTTCTTTGTATTTTTGTCTTGGGTTCTATATGTCACTGTCTTGTTTTCTTTGTCCTCTTTTGCTTTCGCGGGGGGGATTAGCTTCACGCTATCACCCTCCCTTTTGAAGAGCTTTTCATATTCTTTGAGTTTACTCTTCTCAAAGAAAACATCCTTCACGATTATCGACGAATCATTATTTTTTTTTCCCGTGACCCCCGCGTAAGTCGCCATGACTAGAGGGTCAATTCACCTTCTTCGGAACGTTTCCACACGTGGAGGCAAACGCCTCGCGCGATAATAATCAATTTACACAGAACAAAGTTTCACTGTCTAGTCACAGATAACAACACGTATAGCTTGGAGCCAGCTTGTTTTATTATTACCCACAAGGGGCGAACATAGACGGGACAATACAATCTGATGATGGGGTCAGACACACGAATGGATTTTTACAATAAATCGAATTTAAAATTTTCATGAATTACAATAAATGGACAGAAATCGAATGATGGGACAGACCGGAAGACATTACGGGTGGAGTGGGTGCGGGTTTAGCTCGGACCCCACGAGCCCCGCCTCCCCACTGATACTTTTGGTTGCGCTTGGTATTACATTTATGTTGTATCTTTCATTCGCAACTTTCGTGCTACATCCTTCCATCGTTCTTCATACACTCTCCTAGTCAGGCATATTCTCTCTAGCCCTATCTTCCTTTTCAGGTGAAAGATGAAATACTTCATCAAACCAGGGCCGGAGATGAACTTGCCTGACTGTACACCTTTCATTCTCGTTTGCCATATCACCTCTTTCGCAATTGCTACTACAACGAGAAAACGAAACTTACCTTCATTCACGAGGAAATCCGGTGGGTCAATTTTTGTAATCGACTCAGTCGACAGCTGTACTCTTCGTGTACCTGACAACAGGTGTTCGGCATAAACCCACACCTCAGACACGTCCGGACAATGAACAATAGCGTGCAGGACGGTTTCCCTATCCCGCCCGCATCTTGGACATATCGGACTGTCTTGGCCACCGTGCCTTGCGAGTTTATCCCGAACAGGTAGAGCTCCTCTGTAGCATTGCCATGCCAGAGACTTCTGGAAGTTGTCCAGTGTCCTCGGCTCGAACGTACGTCGGAACAGACTGGCCAGCTGATTATCGTCGAGACCTAGGGTTTCCCCCAAGGTATCTTCACATTCCGCCTCTACCAACCCTCTATAGAAGAATGTGGTGGAACCCCCACCGCAGGCGTTGCCCGAGCGACGGAATAGCAGGAGAGCCTTGCGACACTCCGTGTACCAAGTACCAAGTTTCGATCTACGATTCAGCCAGGTTTCCCATCCACCGAAACTAGTGAACTTGGGAAACATCAGTTTTGCTAGCGAAGACCACACCCGTTCACCATCCAGGTAGAGCCACAGATGTCTTAACCTCAGCGCATGTCTGCGCATCATCAGCCAAGGCATCCCTAGCCCACCCTTTAACGGTTGTTGACAGCAAGTAGAGCGTTTCACAAGTGGTTTCCCGCCCTTCCACAAGAAGTAGAAGAGCTGTCTTTCCAACTTGATCAACCACGAATCAGGGCAAGGAACGACGGAAAGGCGGTAGGTGATAACCGATGCGATAAACACATTGGCCACCTCCGCCCTCCCTTTCAGGGATAGCTACTGCAGCCACCTTGCTCGTTACCTCGCCCCAATTCTTCTCTATTTGGAGGTCTGGACCGAACCAGACCCCTAGCAGTTTAATCGGACCCTCCGTCCAACGTCCCACGACGCCGTCAGGAGGCATCGACTTGCCTCTCCAGGTGCCGAGTTGCAAGCCGACTGACTTTTCGCGATTAACTTTTGCTCCTGTCACCGTCTCGTAAACCTCTATGGCCTTGCCTACTTTACATAGGTGGTCCATTTCGGTTACGATGATGGTGATGTCATCCGCGTACGCTGACACTGATTTTCCATTACCTGGCTGTCTCGGGATGCCGCTCAGTTTTCGCAGTAATGGCTCGAGAGCCATCACGTACAAAAGCGGGGAGAGCGGACACCCTTGACGAACCGAGCGTTTGATTTTGAACGGCTTCGACAAGAAGCCGTTCACCCGAACTACCGAGTCGATGTTATCATAAATTTGGATAATCCACCTGAGGAAGCCAAGGCTCAGCCCGAACTGTGCCAGGGCAGATACCAGGTAACGATGGTCGACCCTATCAAAAGCTTTAGATTGGTCTAAATGGACCAGTGCCCCACCCTTGCCAGAATCACTATTAAACCCCTCTATAGTGTACCGCATTAGATGGAGATTATCCTGAATGGATCTGCCCGGAACGGCACATGTCTGTGCCTCTCCGATCAGACCATGCGCGACACGCGCCAATCTTTTCGATAACACTTTGGCCAAAATCTTCAACTCTGTGTTTAGCAGAGTGATGGGCCTGAAATTATCAATGCACTCCCCCTTGCTCGGGTCCTTTCTGACGAGAGTCACTACTCCCCGGCGCACAGATCTGGGTATAAGCCCGTTCTGCTGCCAGTTCGCATAGACCTCCGCCAGTAGGTGCCCGAACAAGTCTGGCATACTCTTATATAACTCATAGGGTAGACCATCCAAACCCGGCGCCTTGCCCGCGCCGCAGTCCGCCATTGCCTCAACCACCTCCTCAGGCGTGATTGGCCCTTCACAGCCCTCCGCATCTCGCCCCGATAAGCGCGGCAGCCCGTCGAGTAGGTCCGTAAAGGCCCTCCTCCTATCCAGTCCGCCGCACTCACCGAAAAGCTGAGCGAAGTGCTCCTGAAAGGCCTCACACATCTCCTCGGGTTCGTTTATCAACTCACCTTGTTGGTTCGTCAAAGATCGAATCGTGGCATCGTTACCATGCTGAGCTTCCACCACTCGGGCCCATCTCACGGCGTTGATTCCTTCACATCCCATATGGCGGATTCTAGCCCTGACAATGCAGCCCATGTGTTTGGCCTCGAGGTGCTGGTTTAACACCAGTCTCTTGGACGCCACCTGAGCCGCAGAGCCAGTTTTCATGGCTTCCTCTAATTCCTTAACTAGAGTAGTTTCCCTTCTAGCCTCTCTAGCCACTACTCCTATGCTATATCTAATAGACTCAAACTTGATGGCTCGTTTGAGGGCGTACCACCATTTGTTATTAATGATGGTACCAGATAGTGCCCTCTGAATTATATTCCTAATCCGGTCTTTGTACTCCTTAATCGCCAAAAGGGACGTATTAAGTTTCCAGTAACCGGATCCTCTATTTTTAACCTTATCTATGTCAAGCTTACAAGTGACCATTTTATGATCACTGTAGCTGATCGGGTAAAACTGTGGACACTTAGCTATTTTACTGTCTACTTTTCTAATTAGTATTCTATCTAAATATGACCTGGAAGATCCGTCGCTGTTTGACCATGTCCACAATGGAGCGTTCGGAAATTCCAGCCTATAAGGATCTGCTAGCTCAAAGCGGCTTAGCAGTTCCATGAAGCCACTGTTGCCTTTTCTATCTGGACACGAGCCAACATAATCTACATCTAAATTGTGTTAAAGTCTCCTAGCACCACTAATGAATGCGAAGTACCAAGAAAGTTTTCTAGTTCACGAAAATAATCACTTTGCCCTGTATGGTTGGGTGCGTAAATTGCAACCAGTCTGATAACTTTACCATTACTGAACGTCAAATCCATGACGACCAGCCTACCTTCTGGATCTGCAAAAATTAACTTTTTCTCAGAAACCCGGTTTCTTTTTAATAGGACCAACACCCACTCCGCCTGTAGGACTGCCAGGAGAGAAAAAACTCTCGTAGCCGTCAAACAGCGGGAGTAGACCTCTTGCCCCTCTAACCGGGTTTCTGTAGCAACAATAACATCTAAATTACGCGACCTGATATCATGCAGGAAGCGACCTTGCTTCCAGCCTGCTCCCAGGCCGCGCACATTCAAACAACCAACATAAATGTAATCCATTACTTACCTTATATCAGTGGTTCGGTTTTCTCTTGTTCTTCTAACTCTTTTTCTGGGCCTCGTGGGGGAGTCTGACGTAGGCCCTCGAATATATGTGGAGATGTCACATCCAATCTAAGTGGGCCTACGTCATGGAAGAATTCTGAATTTATCCGCCCGTAATCCTTCCGGCCTATTCTGTAAATTACAAAGTCGTTTTTTTTCACTACTTTCTCCACTTTGGCCATGGCTGCCAACACGTTTCCGAGTCTGCTATTTGCTGCCTTACGGCCATATACGAGTTCATTGACTCTTTTTACTTTTTTAAAATTACTCTGGGAGGGGTGGTTTCCGTTTTTCTTTTTTTTTCCGGTAATTTTTGCCCACCCCTCCTCATTTATTTTCCTCGCTCTTTTTTTCCTCCGCCGCTGGTTCTGCTGTCACCGTCACCTCCACACCTTCAGTCTTCCCTTCTGGGCCGTCCGACGCTGCTTCTGGTGACACATTATCTTCTTTTTCTTTTGGCTTAGGTGCTTCCTGCGGTTTGGGTTGGGGTTGGCATTCCGCCCTTACATGACCCTTCATGCCGCAGCCGAAGCACCTCGGCTTCCTGCCCTCCACGAAAACTGTTATTTTCTCGTCTTCACTAATCTTTACCGTTTCTGGAATTTCTTCCAGTGTTTGCACCTCCGCCTGAATGGCTATCACTATTTTCTGCCCTTTCCAAAACTCCTCTTCCTCCACTGTGGCCTGGAGGATGTTTATTTTTTCCTCCAAACCTACCATCACTGCTGCCACCAGACATTCAGCATCTGCCTCTGGCGGTATGTTGTTCATTGAAATTTTCGATGTCCTTTTTCCTTTATACAATGGTAGTAAGACAATGTTTTCCGCTTTGATCGGCTCCATCGATAGTTTCTTCGCTATCTCCTCCGTAGTAAAACGCACCTCCACTGTGCCGTATCTTTTTCCTCTGTTTATATACGTTATTTTATCCATAAAAGGTTTTAGACAAGACTCTATTTTTTTTTCTTCGATTTTTTGGATCATTTTTTTCGTTGTGTCGTAAGTTTTATATATTATTCTTTTTTTCTCTATATCGTCATGTATTTGTATGTTTGTGGCCACAGTAACTTCTGTGCCTTCTTTTTTTACGCAGTCTGCAAATTTTTTTTAATTTTCTATATTTATTTTTTTGATCTTTTTCCCAGCCACTTCAGCGAATTTTTTTGCTGGAGTTGATGCTGGTACTGGTTTTTCCATTTTCTTGGGCGACGCCGCCTCTTTTTTCTTCGGCGACAACGCCTCTTTTTTTCTTGGCGACAACGCCTCTTTTTTACTTGGCGACAACGCCGGGTATTCATCCTCGCTCGTCACGGGCGAATAAGAGATGGGGGACTCCATCTTGAACAAATGGCTTTAACAAGCCTTTGGTAAATCCAAAATAAATTGTAGTTTTCCCCCACTGAGGGGGGAACACCAACGCGAAGACTTCGCGCGAAGGCTGACTTCGTCAGTTAGACAACAATAGACAAAACAGGTAGACCAGTATATAATAACAGAGATAATAGTACGAGAGCAAAAATATATCAACTTACTAATAAACGCAAAAATAGCTTGGAGCCAGCTGATTTTATTATTACCCACAAGGGGCGAACATAGAGGGGACAATACAATCGGGGAACTTAAAATAAGAAAGCGAATGACAAGAAAAGGAAAAAATAAAAGTAAAAAATGACATATGAAAGAATATTTACAATGAGATGTAAATGCCCACTCGATCCCCGGAATCGAGAGGTTACATTTTCGTCACATATATTTCACAATATTTTCTTTTTTCTCTCTTTCTTCTCTCTCTTCTCACAATTCTATACATATTCCATGATAGCTTTCAATTCTCTAAAGTCCATCACTGAGCCCTCAGGCAGCCGCTCTCTCACTCGAACACTCGTGTAAAACGTTACACTCTCTCCGGCAGCTCTGAGGAACTCAGCGACTCTTTCTTCGGGGATTAGAGCAGTCTCCTGCCACTGATCGGTCATCCTGTTGACCCATATATGTCCCTCCGTATTACATGTCAATTCTTTCATTTCAGGGCAGAAATGGAAGGTTACTAACTTGTAGAAGCAGTAATCTTGTTTCCGTCCTACGTTTTCCTTCATTTTTCTTTTCGGGCTTATTTCTTCCTTGTTCTCCTCTCTTTGTTTCTCTCTTTCTCTCTTTTTGCCTTCTTTTCTTCTCCTTCTTTCTCTTGTGTTTTGGTTCTTTGTCTGTTCTCTCTTTCTCTCGTGTTTTATGTTCCTTTTCTTTTTCTTTTTGTGTGCCGTCTTTTCTTTTCGTTTGATTCTGATCTCTCTCTTGTTTTTTTCCTGTTGTTTCTTTTTCCTTTTTTTTTCCTGACTCTGTTTTGGTTCTATTTCTTTCTTTTCTTTTATTTCTTTTTCCTTCATTGACTTATTATTTCCTTTCTCTTGTTGTTTTGTTTCCTTTTCTATGTTTTCTTTTTCATTTACCGTATTCTTCTTTTCTTCAAGTTCCTGCTCGCACTCCGCTACGAATTCGTATAACGGGCACTCTTTTTTAATGTGCCCCCTTGTCCCGCACAAGTAACAGTTGGGTTTTCTTCCCTCTACAATTACACTGAGGGTTTTTCATCTTCAATTCTATTCTGTAGGGGAACCTTTCAATGTCCTCTTTTGTGGCCATCAAACACAGTTCTACCCCATATCCTCTCCAGTTTACCGCGTTGGACTCCTTAAAAGATTCCACCTCCACTTCCTCTTCTGCTGCTCCTAGAATAGCTGTTGCCAGCCATTCTGTTTTCACTTCTGGGGGTATATTCGGGATTTTAACCCGGACCCCTCTTCTTCCCTTGTATGAGGGCCACATTATAAATTTTTCGGCTCTTAGTACAGTGGTAGCCAGTGAGGCTGCAATTTCTTCCGTTGCACATCTCACCTCCACCGTACCAAATTTCTTGCCTCTACTCACGTAGGTTGATTTCCCCATTATGTCTCCCAGACATTTTTCGATTTCGGCTATCTCCACTCTTGCCAGTTTCTTGTATTTTTGTCTTGGGTTCTATATGTCACTGTCTTGTTTTCTTTGTCCTCTTTTGCTTTCGCGGGGGGGATTAGCTTCACGCTATCACCCTCCCTTTTGAAGAGCTTTTCATATTCTTTGAGTTTACTCTTCTCAAAGAAAACATCCTTCACGATTATCGACGAATCATTATTTTTTTCCCCGTGACCCCCGCGTAAGTCGTCATGACTAGAGGGTCAATTCACCTTCTTCGGAACGTTTCCACACGTGGAGGCAAACGCCTCGCGCGATAATAATCAATTTACACAGAACAAAGTTTCACTGTCTAGTCACAGATAACAACACGTATAGCTTGGAGCCAGCTGATTTTATTATTACCCACAAGGGGCGAACATAGAGGGGACAATACAATCGGGGAACTTAAAATAAGAAAGCGAATGACAAGAAAAGGAAAAAATAAAAGTAAAAAATGACATATGAAAGAATATTTACAATGAGATGTAAATGCCCACTCGATCCCCGGAATCGAGAGGTTACATTTTCGTCACATATATTTCACAATATTTTCTTTTTTCTCTTCTTTCTTCTCTCTCTTCTCACAATTCTATACGTATTCCATAATAGCTTTCAATTCTCTAAAGTCAATCACTGAGCCCTCAGGCAGCCGCTCTCTCACTCGAACACTCGTGTAAAATATTACACTCTCTCCGGCAGCTCTGAGGAACTCAGCGACTCTTTCTTCGGGGATTAGAGCAGTCTCCTGCCCCTGATCGGTCATCCTGTTGACCCATATATGTCCCTCCGTATTACATGTCAATCTTTCATTTCAGGGCAGAAATGGAAGGTACTAACTTGTAGAAGCAGTAATCTTGTTTCCGTCCTACGTTTTCCCTCGTTTTTCTTTTCGGGCTTATTTCTTCCTTGTTCTCCTCTCTTTGTTTCTCTCTTTCTCTCTTTTTGCCTTCTTTTCTTTCTTCTTCCTTCTCTTGTCTTTTTGGTTCTTTGTCTGTTCTCTCTTTCTCTCGTGTTTTATGTTCCTTTTCTTTTTCTTTTTGTGTGCCGTCTTTTCTTTTCGTTTGATTCTGATCTCTCTCTTGTTTTTTTCCTGTTGTTTCTTTTTCCTTTTTTTTTCCTGACTCTGTTTTGGTTCTATTTCTTTTATTTCTTTTTCCTTCATTGACTTATTATTTCCTTTCTCTTGTTGTTTTGTTCCTTTTCTATGTTTTCTTTTTCATTTACCGTATTCTTCTTTTCTTCAAGTTCCTGCTCGCACTCCGCTACGAATTCGTATAACGGGCACTCTTTTTTAATGTGCCCCCTTGTCCCGCACAAGTAACAGTTGGGTTTTTCCCTCTACAATTACACTGAGGGTTTTTTCATCTTCAATTTCTATTCTGTAGGGGAACCTTTCAATGTCCTCTTTTGTGGCCATCAAACACAGTTCTACCCCATATCCTCTCCAGTTTATCGCGTTGGACTCCTTAAAGGATTCCACCTCCACTTCCTCTTCTGCTGCTCCTAGAATAGCTGTTGCCAGCCATTCTGTTTTCACTTCTGGGGGTATATTCGGGATTCTAACCCGGACCCCTCTTCTTCCCCTGTATGAGGGCCACATTATAAATTTTTCGGCTCTTAGTACAGTGGTAGCCAGTGAGGCTGCAATTTCTTCCGTTGCACATCTCACCTCCACCGTACCAAATTTCTTGCCTCTACTCACGTAGGTTGATTTCCCCATTATGTCTCCCAGACATTTTTCGATTTCGGCTATCTCCACTCTTGCCAGTTTCTTCGTATTTTTGTCTTGGGTTCTATATGTCACTGTTTGTTTTCTTTGTCCTCTTTTGCTTTCGCGGGGGGGATTAGCTTCACGCTATCACCCTCCCTTTTGAAGAGCTTTTCATATTCTTTGAGTTTACTCTTCTCAAAGAAAACATCCTTCACGATTATCGACGAATCATTATTTTTTTTCCCGTGACCCCCGCGTAAGTCGCCATGACTAGAGGGTCAATTCACCTTCTTCGGAAGTTTCCACACGTGGAGGCAAACGCCTCGCGCGATATTAATCACTTTACACAGAACAAAATTTCACTGTCTAGTCACAGATAACAACACGTATAGCTTGGAGCCAGCTGTGATTTTATTATTACCCACAAGGGGCGAACATAGAGGGGACAATACAATCGGGGAACTTAAAATAAGAAAGCGAATGACAAGAAAAGGAAAAAATAAAAGTAAAAAATGACATATGAAAGAATATTACAATGAGATGTAAATGCCCACTCGATCCCCGGAATCGAGAGGTTACATTTTCGTCACATATATTTCACAATATTTTCTTTTTTCTTCTTTCTTCTCTCTCTTCTCACAATTCTATACGTATTCCATAATAGCTTTCAATTCTCTAAAGTCAATCACTGAGCCCTCAGGCAGCCGCTCTCTCACTCGAACACTCGTGTAAAATATTACACTCTCTCCGGCAGCTCTGAGGAACTCAGCGCCTCTTTCTTCGGGGATTAGAGCAGTCTCCTGCCCCTGATCGGTCATCCTGTTGACCCATATATGTCCCTCCGTGTTACATGTCAATTCTTTCATTTCAGGGCAGAAATGGAAGGTTACTAACTTGTAGAAGCAGTAATCTTGTTTCCGTCCTACGTTTTCCCTCGTTTTTCTTTTCGGGCTTATTTCTTCCTTGTTCTCCTCTCTTTGTTTCTCTCTTTCTCTCTTTTTGCCTTCTTTTCTTTCTTCTTCCTTCTCTTGTCTTTTTGGTTCTTTGTCTGTTCTCTCTTTCTCTCGTGTTTTATGTTCCTTTTCTTTTTCTTTTTGTGTGCCGTCTTTTCTTTTCGTTTGATTCTGATCTCTCTCTTGTTTTTTTCCTGTTGTTTCTTTTTCCTTTTTTTTTCCTGACTCTGTTTTGGTTCTATTTCTTTTATTTCTTTTTCCTTCATTGACTTATTATTTCCTTTCTCTTGTTGTTTTGTTTCCTTTTCTATGTTTTCTTTTTCATTCACCGTATTCTTCTTTTCTTCAAGTTCCTGCTCGCACTCCGCTACGAATTCGTATAACGGGCACTCTTTTTTAATGTGCCCCCTTGTCCCGCACAAGTAACAGTTGGGTTTTCTTCCCTCTACAATTACACTGAGGGTTTTTTCATCTTCAATTTCTATTCTGTAGGGGAACCTTTCAATGTCCTCTTTTGTGGCCATCAAACACAGTTCTACCCCATATCCTCTCCAGTTTATCGCGTTGGACTCCTTAAAGGATTCCACCTCCACTTCCTCTTCTGCTGCTCCTAGAATAGCTGTTGCCAGCCATTCTGTTTTCACTTCTGGGGGTATATTCGGGATTCTAACCCGGACCCCTCTTCTTCCCCTGTATGAGGGCCACATTATAAATTTTTCGGCTCTTAGTACAGTGGTAGCCAGTGAGGCTGCAATTTCTTCCGTTGCACATCTCACCTCCACCGTACCAAATTTCTGCCTCTACTCACGTAGGTTGATTTCCCCATTATGTCTCCCAGACATTTTTCGATTTCGGCTATCTCCACTCTTGCCAGTTTCTTCGTATTTTTGTCTTGGGTTCTATATGTCACTGTTTGTTTTCTTTGTCCTCTTTTGCTTTCGCGGGGGGGATTAGCTTCACGCTATCACCCTCCCTTTTGAAGAGCTTTTCATATTCTTTGAGTTTACTCTTCTCAAAGAAAACATCCTTCACGATTATCGACGAATCATTATTTTTTTTTCCCGTGACCCCCGCGTAAGTCGCAATGACTAGATGGTCAATTCACCTTCTTCGGAAAGTTTCCACACGTGGAGGCAAACGCCTCGCGCGATATTAATCACTTTACACAGAACAAAATTTCACTGTCTAGTCACAGATAACAACACGTATAGCTTGGAGCCAGCTGTGATTTTATTATTACCCACAAGGGGCGAACATAGAGGGGACAATACAATCGGGGAACTTAAAATAAGAAAGCGAATGACAAGAAAAGGAAAAAATAAAAGTAAAAAATGACATATGAAAGAATATTTACAATGAGATGTAAATGCCCACTCGATCCCCGGAATCGAGAGGTTACATTTTCGTCACATATATTTCACAATATTTTCTTTTTTCTCTTCTTTCTTCTCTCTCTTCTCACAATTCTATACGTATTCCATAATAGCTTTCAATTCTCTAAAGTCAATCACTGAGCCCTCAGGCAGCCGCTCTCTCACTCGAACACTCGTGTTAAAACGTTACACTCTCTCCGGCAGCTCTGAGGAACTCAGCGACTCTTTCTTCGGGGATTAGAGCAGTCTCCTGCCACTGATCGGTCATCCTGTTGACCCATATATGTCCCTCCGTATTACATGTCAATTCTTCATTTCAGGGCAGAAATGGAAGGTTACTAACTTGTAGAAGCAGTAATCTTGTTTCCGTCCTACGTTTTCCCTCGTTTTTCTTTTCGGGCTTATTTCTTCCTTGTTCTCCTCTCTTTGTTTCTCTTTCTCTCTTTTTGCCTTCTTTTCTTTCTTCTTCCTTCTCTTTCTTTTTGGTTCTTTGTCTGTTCTCTCTTTCTCTCGTGTTTTATGTTCCTTTTCTTTTTCTTTTTGTGTGCCGTCTTTTCTTTTCGTTTGATTCTGATCTCTCTCTTGTTTTTTTCTGTGTTTCTTTTTCCTTTTTTTTTCCTGACTCTGTTTTGGTTCTATTTCTTTCTTTTCTTTTATTTCTTTTTCCTTCATTGAGTTATTATTTCCTTTCTCTTGTTGTTTTGTTTCCTTTTCTATGTTTTCTTTTCATTTACCGTATTCTTCTTTTCTTCAAGTTCCTGCTCGCACTCCGCTACGAATTCGTATAACGGGCACTCTTTTTTAATGTGCCCCCTTGTCCCGCACAAGTAACAGTTGGGTTTTTCCCTCTACAATTACACTGAGGGTTTTTTCATCTTCAATTTCTATTCTGTAGGGGAACCTTTCAATGTCCTCTTTTGTGGCCATCAAACACAGTTCTACCCCATATCCTCTCCAGTTTATCGCGTTGGACTCCTTAAAGGATTCCACCTCCACTTCCTCTTCTGCTGCTCCTAGAATAGCTGTTGCCAGCCATTCTGTTTTCACTTCTGGGGGTATATTCGGGATTCTAACCCGGACCCCTCTTCTTCCCCTGTATGAGGGCCACATTATAAATTTTTCGGCTCTTAGTGCAGTGGTAGCCAGTGAGGCTGCAATTTCTTCCGTTGCACATCTCACCTCCACCGTACCAAATTTCTTGCCTCTACTCACGTAGGTCGATTTCCCCATTATGTCTCCCAGATTATCGACGAATCATTATTTTTCTTTCCCGTGACCCCCGCGTAAGTCGCCATGACTAGAGGGTCAATTCACCTTCTTCGGAAGGTTTCCACACGTGGAGGCAAACGCCTCGCGCGATAATAATCAATTTACACAACAAAATTTCACTGTCTAGTCACAGATAACAACACGTATAGCTTGGAGCCAGCTGTTCAAATCTTCTTTTTTCTCTACATTGTATACTTTATAGACAATAGCCTTTTCTTTAATTTAATTTTTTCTTATCCATCTGGACTATTCCATTTCTGCACACTAATTTTATTTTTAATTTATTCCCATTCATGTGAAACCACTTATTCAAGTTCAAATCATTGATGCAATTTTATACCAATTGCTATTTTTACTTTTGTTATGTTACGATTATATTATACTTTAGTTTGATTTTAATTACTACTTACTACATATAATTCAATTGTTATTATTATTTTTACTGTTAAAGTGAAAGCATCTGACATAAAATAGAGAAATGTTTTTGTTTCACTTTTAACACATAATACTGAAATAGTGGAGAAGATATGATATTGCTATGGGCTCGCTCTAGGCAAGAAGTTGAACATTTTTTTCCCCATGAAACTACATGGACCCTAAGTAAGGCATGTGTAAAATTTGAATGAAATTGGTTGTGTAGTTCTCAAGTTTTAGGGAATTGTAGTGGAGAAGATATGATATTGTTAAAAATTAGTTTTGCCAATGACACTCCCCGGGCCCTAAGTAAGGAATGTGTAAAATTTGAATGAAATTGGTTGTGTAGTTCTCAAGTTTTAGGGAAACACACAGACAGACAGACACACATTCTCAGTTTTATATATATAGATATATATATATATATACGCACGCACATATATATATGCTTTCCTTCATTCAGTCTTTTTTGATAACTGGATTTTGAGCATGCACAAGAGTTTACTGTTGCAGTAATTTTTAACTCTCACAAACTTTAGCATTCATTTTATCAATGTACATTTGTTGGTTGGGGATGAGAGAGATGCGCTTTTGTAGAGTTTCTGCCTATCAAACTTTATTCAAAGCATTAATAAACTTGTTGCTATAGTATAAGACACTTACCTCTGATACTATGTTGTGGGACCAAGCCCAGAACCAAGCCCAGAATTCACAATTCAGTTTGGCAGTAACAATGTATTGTTCACTGGCACTATGGATTCAAGTCTAACCGTATGAACTTCTTTTCAAACATGAAAATAAGGATGGAATACAGTGTATTAAGATTTGGTAGAGTTGGTATCACTATAGAGCACTGTACAATGCATCAAGCACAGTTTGAACATGAAGAAACGCATCTTTTGCTTTATAACTTTTATGTTTGTTTGTTGAAGTCTTTCTCTCTGGGATTGTTCGTTCTTAAACTTGTTTTTATTACTGTTGAAAATTATTGTTGAAGCGACTCATACGTATCTTTTTTTTTTGCTGTTGTTGTTTTTTGCTGTTTTTCTCCCCATTGTGGGGGGTGAAAAATTAGCTTTTCATTATGGAAAGCTATGCAAAATCTGCTGCAGTGGGAGCAGCTATGCCGTTGGAAGTGAAGCAGATGAAAATGAATATGTACGATATTATAAGAAGTGAACAATTTGTACAAAGAGAGGGAGATGCAATAAAACTAGTCTCTCCTGAGGAAACGGTCAACGATAAGAGCGATAGGACGGTGATGTACTGCATGCAAGAGGTTGCCACCAAAAAAATAGAGGAATGTTTAGGACCTCTGATGAGAAAAGCAACTTTTGTAAGCTGAGGAAGAAAATATGGCACGGTGAAGGTGAGGTTTTCCACCAAAGAAGAGGCGGTTTCTCATTCCACCACTGTTATATGCTCTGACAAGGTAACGCTGCTGCCCGTGTATAGGGGCAGGCGAATTGTTCGGACCCGAATCAGAAGGGTACCACCAGAAATAAAGACAGAGTGGTTGGTGGCAGCTATTCTGGCTTCCACTGAGGAAAGTCCCGAATTGGGACAAGTGGGAAGAACGAGCATCTTAAACTGGTGAGAATGCGGAGTCGTGATGTGGTTTTTTGCCATTTTTGAAAACATCAAGAGGATCCTCTTCTAGATAGAGATTGCGGGAGAGAGTAATTGTTGAGGGCCATCGACCCAATTGTTATGAATGTGGAGTAAGAGGCCATATGAGGATGCAGTGCCCCAAGCACAAGCCTTCTCAGAGTGAGAAGGCTGTGGAGAAAGACCAAGGAGTGCGCCAGAGATACAGAGGAAGTGAAGCCGAAGGAAGACGGAACGAAAGTAGCAAAGGATGGGGGGTGACGGGTTTGTCAGCCCCAAAAGGAGGGAAAAGGCGAAATCAAGAGAATGCTCGCAAGGACCAGCAGTAGAACCAGATGGGACACCCAAAAAAGGTAAGGAGCTGCCTATTTTCAAGCATACGCAGACAGTAGAGACGGAACCAAGTGAGAAAGATTCGGTGGAAGAGAAGGTAAAGCACAGGTTGAAAAACAAAGCATACGTAATTTAGTACCAAAAGGATGTAGATGTGGAAAGGAGGATATCCAAATGGAAAGGAGTAATAAGGGTGAAACAGCCCAGGGAGAATTTTAAAGAAGAAAAATGTGTAATATTGAGTGTCGATAGATACGACATATTCATAAATTCATATAGAAGCTATATAACTTCATTGGGTGGGTCAGTGTAGTTTGATGCCCTACCGCCTTTAATTGAATATAAAGATTTTAAAAATTAAAAAAAATATGAACAATATATAACAAAAATTATGAAGATGGGAACTTTTTAAATTTAAGAAAAAGCTGTCCAAAATAATGTCCAAATGTAACCACTCGACTTCGGGGGCCGAGTGGGCCACATTTTATCATTTTCATAATTTCATTCGTTCTTTTTATTTTCTCTTCCTTGCTCAATTTCTATTTGGATTTTTATTTCCCCGGTTACGTGTTTTGTATTGTCTTTTGTAATGTATATCCTCTATTTTTGGCCCCTTGTGGGTAATAAAAAATAAAGACGTTGGTGTTGCCTTAGCGGAGGTTTGCGCTCTCTGAGTGCTCTCGTTATTATGGTTGTTGTTGTTGTTGTTATTATTATTGATTATATTATTATCATTATTAATATAATTATTTAAAAAAGGTTAGAAGGAGATCAAAAAATGTCTAAAATGAATACGGGCCTATGCATGTTCCCTGCTTCATTCCTTCATATTAAACTGTTCTAAATTTCGATGTGTAAAGACAATTTCTTCATCATTCAAATATATATTTTGCACTTAGCATTTAAAAAAAAAAAATACTGTTAACGTTTTCATTGATCAGTCAATAATTGTGGAGTATCTGTCACCATAACTGACGTAAATGTACAGTGCAGACAAATAACAATATGACGATGATGGTGGTGCTGGTGATGATGCATCTTGAACTAGATTGTCCTATGTCTGAAATAAAGATAGGCTGGTTATAACTGGAATGGCTTTAACCACAGTTCTGTTTGAAGAAAAGCAACCAGGATTTAAACCACAATAAAAACAACTACTGTATTTGACGGCATAAAAGACGAACAGGTATATAAAAGGCACCCCAATTTTCTGTAGCGCATAGTCGAGGGGGAAGTTTTTAGTGTATTAACGTGTGTGATACACAGGGATTCAAGGAAACTTTTTGAGAATCTTTTTTTTTTAATAAGTGCATCTTATATGTCACCAAATACAGTATTTTATTAAGATTTTGCTTTCCTTTGTCTCTAAGGAGCAGCAAACTGAGGGTGATTTCAAATTTTGGCACAAGGCCAGCAATTTCGGGGGGAGGGCTAAATTGATTACATCGACCCCAGTATTCAACTGGTACTTATTTGATTGACCCCAAAGGGATGAGAGGCAAAGTCGACCTCAGCAAAATTTGAACTTAGAACATAAAAGACAGATGAGATGCCGCTAAGCATTTTGCCCGGCGTGCTAACAATTCTGCTAGCTAGCTGCCTGGTGGGGAAGTAATATTAATGTCTTTCATTTGACCACAAAGTCACAAGGTCTAAGTAAGCAATGGGACTCTTGAACTACTACTCAAGTAGCTGAACCCCACCTCCTCTGGCAGTTGAGGGTTGAAACAGTCGTAGTGACATCTAATGTAGATGCAACAAAATTATGTTTTAGGGAAGTAGTAGATGAGATCAGCCCCAGTAGTTGCTTTTTAAAGTCTGATTCTTCTACTATCGTTTCTTTTGCCAAACTGCTAAGTTACGAGAACACAATCAAACAACACAGGTTGTCAAGCGGGGGCGAGGAGACAGGTGCAAAGACACACTTATATATAATATATACACAGAAGGCTTCTTCACAGTTTCTATCTACCAAATTCACTCACAAGACTGTGGTCGGCTCTAAGTTATGACAGAACATACCTGCTCAAGATGCTACAAAGTAAACTATTTAGCTATACAACTATGCTTGATATTTATTGACTCAAGAGGAAAGAAAACAAAGTTAGACCCAGTAGGGTTTGATTTCAGAATGTGAAGGGCTGTAACAGAATACTATGCAGTATTTTTTCCTACGCTCCACCGATTCAGCTTATACATTTCTGACTGATTCAAAATATTGATTGCACATTTGTGGGATATCTACCATCGATTATATTAATCCAAGCCTTTATAGATTCTTCATAGAACCTGGAAAAATAAAAGATAAAGTTGACCTTGATGAGATTTGAAGTCAGAACGTAAATACATGAAACTAAATATCAGACGGTATTTTGTCCGATGCTCTACCAATTCTACCAAACAACCACCATTATTGAAGAAGCCAGATTTCACATCCCTGTGAATATAATTAAATAACTTTAGTCAGATCTGAGGAGGATGAAATAAACAGCTAATCAGAGAACAATTCTGAGATGTGTTGTTAAGAATGACAAACTGGATGGCTTCATATTTCATCAGGATGAAATCTGAATGCAACCGAACCAACAGGATGCAAGTGGACACCACATAACAAGATATCCATGCAGGTATACTGTATAAAAAAATACAATAATAAGAAACTGTGTTGATGTATAATTCTGCATCTTTATTTTAATAAACTGAATATACACTCAGTAAACTGTTTAAAATCCAACAAAATGAAATAAGGATTTACATATCGGGTGAAATACTGTGTGATTATATACTTTAAATAGAACCACAGTTATTCCATATCATTCGATGCAGTTACACACACACACAACACACACACACACACACACACACACACACACACACACACACACACACACACACCACACACACACACAAGACCATTTACAATGCTATCCGCAGGAAGGGCTGCCGTAACATAAATATCAAAGGCATGTCAGAACAAAGAATACTGAATCTAGTCAGTTTGGCTGCCAGCATCAATTCTGTCCAAATTGATTTCATATTCAGTGTAATGATACACTGTTATTGGCTAATGAATTACGTGAAAATTATTTTCGCAATAAATCAATAAATAAAAAGTTATTAGCAATTAAAGTTTAAAATCCTTTGGCATTTTTAACTAATGTGAATTTATGTAGCGCAGGAGATATGAAAATTGTGTTTTGTTCGACAAATTGATTGAATGAGTTTTTAAATTTCGTTTTCAATGAATTTATAGATGGATAGGTTGTATTCCATCTAATGTGACTCTACTCAGAAGGCTGTAATATCATTTGACAGGAACATGGTATAAAGAAATACATGGAACAAGGTGGTAACTTTAAATGTCTTTAATGCCGGCCACATGTATATATACACAAGCTGAATGATAATTGTTGATGGACATTTATCCATATATATATGCATCTGTGTGAGTTGTATGTTTAACTCTGGTGAGAAGCTCACAAAGAGCGATATGTTAGAACTAGTGCAGTGTTTTTGGTGCTGTGTAGATGTTGTCGATGACGTTGGTGAGAGACATGATGGTGGCGATGAAGATGGAGGTCGCTGTCATATGGTCAGTGGTTAGCTTGGGTCTACAACCAACAGACTCTGAGACTAGAAGGAGGTGATTTATTTGGAGGCTGTGATTGGTTGGGTTGCATATTTCTTTCTCTTTTGTTCCCTTTTTTTTTCATTTCTTTGTTAAGTTCACTTTTTTCGCTAATTTTATTTTTGGAGCTGCCTCTTGTGCCTTGATTGGCAACTCCATCTATCTTTTTGATCTTTTGCGAGACACCGTCTGAAACTCCATAATTTCTTCAGACAGTGTCTCTATGGCCTCTACGGGCCCCCTTTTTCTTTTCCTTCTTTTTCGCTGTTGGCGGTCCCCCTCTGGGTAACAGCCTCCTTGACTGAGGGTGCCGCCTCTTTATTTTCCTCCTCTTCAGGGGTCTTGTGTGTGTGTCTCTTTTTGCCACACTTGAAACACCTGGCTCTTCTCTCCTCCACATTTACTGCCAGCACGGTTTCCTCTCTGATGTGAATTTTCTCGGGGAGGTTTTCAAGGTCGGTGGACGTGGCCTGTGCCAGAATTTCCAGAGTCTGTCCCCTCCAATTCTGTGGGACGTCTCTGGAAATCTGGATGATGTTTATCTTTTTCTCTCTCTCTCAAATAAGAGAGTGGCCACAATCTGTCAGCATGCTGATAGAAGATGGAGTTTGGTTTCTTTTCAATGTAGTTGTCCAGATGTTCTTTGATGTCTCACCAATGTATGTAGAACATACTGCACAATTATTTTGATACGTGATTCTATCAAATGGATATCATCTACTTAATACAGATTTGATAGTTCTACCTGTCTTTTCTATAACTTAGATCTTAAGGCCTGTTGTGAGCAGGATTTTCTTAAATGCCTTACTTAATTTGCTCTTAGGTGTAGCGTCAACAAACATTATGCTGTGAAATTTCTTGTTATCATACCAAGTATTGGTTTTATTTCTTTTGTTAGTGTCCCTTTCTAACCTATTCCAGAACTTGTTGCGGTATAGGGGGCATATACCGTTTTCGTTATCTCTTAGAATGCGTTCGGATCATGTTTTCGCTCCTTTGTAAATTGAATCTATCGTACTGTGTGTATCCAGAACGTTGCATTCGGAATATGTAGTGCTGGATGTGTTGTTGTCCTTCTTGTCGTTGGCATAGTGGGGATACATTCCTCATTACTCTAAGTCTGCCAAGAGGATGTTGATCTTGGTAGTACTTGACATTGCTGAGTTACTACAGATTACCAGTGGATTAGCCATAGGTTAACAATAGTGTGAGTGGAATAAACATGGTTTAACAGTTCCGTTTATCATAGTATTTTCTATCCACAGCTCAGTATCTGGGACAGGTAATCTATTACTGGGGTGTTTAGAGGGGTAGTCTATGGTAACATTTATACTGCTATGGATAGAGTCAGTTATGTGTTGTATAGCTGTCATCACCTATTCTTCATTTAGTAGAGTGTCCATATGTGTATTACTATTACATTTTACAACAAGGTTAATGTCGTCAACGTATCAAGAGTACATAGCTAAGTGGATGTTACGGGTCACTAGGCTCTGTTTAAAATGTCTGTCCCACCATACCATGAAGAGATTTGCAACATCACTGGCGATCCCGACTCCAATAGCACCGCCTTTCATCTATTTATTCAGTTTATTGTTTTTAAAAACATTTTCCTAGAAAAAGTGAAATGACTCCAGCAATTCAACTTGAAAAGAATATTATTGAGCTAAATTTTAAAATTTTCGATCAACCTTAATTTTTGAAATGCTGGCAGCCAAACCAACTAGATCCGTGGAACACCCCAATAAAAACATCAATTTGGTGCAAACATAACAGACCTGATATTGTTCTGTGGGACAGGAAACAAAAGTCATGAACTGTTATAGAGGTCAGCTGCCCAGTTGATATACAATCAGAAGTCCAATTTACAGTTCTTGTACCCTGACTGTGAATTCTCATTTGTACCTATCATTATAGGTGCACAAAAACCTAGAAATACTCGGTTTCATGGTAAAAGAGCAAAAGAAACTGACGCGAATTCTCGAAATCCAATCTGTTAGCGGCACAGTGAAGATTTGTAAGACATTCCAAAAATTCTCCATGTAGGACTCCTGTGAATAGATCTACGTACTTTGGAGTATACGTTGACAGTTCAACCAACATACCAACTCAACGACATATTTACAAATACCGGGAACTCTCTGATCTCAAAAAGTCTCGTTGCTTTGTTAGCGACCAGCTTGAACTCTCAAGAACTTGAATTAAACTTAAGGAGAAAAGAATATATATACAAGTGTGCGCACGCGTGTGTGCGTGCGTGCGTGTGTGTGTGTGGGTGTGGGTGTGTGCGTGTGACGCACTTCTGCACAAGATGTGTGTATGTTTGCTTGCACCACGTAAAATTCCTTGAGATATTTACTCTTTAATGGGAGATTGTGCAGTAGGGTCGAAAGGTTAAAAAGTTAACTTTGCAACAACGAAGTCTAGAGTTCAATCTCACAACGTGGTATTTTGGAAAATGTCATTAACCTCTCAAAGTTTTGCCCGTCAGTTGAATTACACTTGTCACGCTGGGTCTGCCTGATAGAACGGAACGAATTCCATGGGAGGTAACTCATTAACGGGAAGTAACTCAATATCTACTAATTGCATTTTTGTCCGTCACAAGAGATGACTGACGAAGGAAGGGGTAATCCACTGATGGAGGTGATATGGTGAGAATTCAACAGTGAAACAAAAATTAAACAGCGTATATATGTGTGTACGTGTAAAGTGGGGTATGTGAATGTTTGGTGGGATGTGGTATGTGCCTTTTCTGCTCTCAAGTGATAGAGGAGTGATGGATGTTAGAGAATGAAATGTGGAGAAAAAGGGTGATGGGGCAGAGAGGATGGAGATGGGGGTGAGGTATAGCCCTTCACTGACAAGCATTAACCAAGGTGGGTTTAGATATCGATTCTGTGGTAGTGGATTGGTTCTTTGAGTACAAGACACCATATTTCTTGGTCCTTTGACATCTCCTTCATAAGGCTCAGCATTTTGAGATTAGCCTTTAATATTTTGTCCTGTCTTCCTGGATCTCCTTCTTCTACAAATTCCATCCACTTTAGGTGAGCAACACTTTTTTGTACAATTGACCTCATCTATCTGCATCACATGACCAAACCAGTGTTGTCTTCTCTCTTGCACATGACATCTAATTCCTCTTTTGCCTAACTTTTCTTTCAATACACTAGCGCTCTTTTGCACATGTACACTGACATTGCATATCCAGTGGAGCATACCAGCTTCATTCCTCTCTCATCTTCACGTATCTCTGCATTCAAGGCCCACATCTCACTATCAAGTAGCATTGCTCTTTGTGCACATGCATTATACAATCTCCCTTTTATCTGGAGAGAGTGAGACCTTTGGTTGCCAACAGAGGTAAAAGTTCTTTGAACTTCCACTATCCTATTCTTATTCTAGCAATTACAATTTCAGTACATCTTCCTCCACTGCTAATTAGGTCAACAAGGTAGCAGAAATTATCCACTACATCTAGAAAGTCTCCAGGACATTTGAGAAAATCAACATTCCATGTATCTGTAGATTTTATGGTTCTTGTACAACTTCCACATATATACATTACTTTCTCTGTTAACCTTCCTATTATGCCACTGTACCTCTGTTTCCATAGCTTGCACTGGGTACACTGAATGTCCTGCCTATACCTCTCCTACATTTAAAGTAAGGTCATTTGCCTGAAGCAGGTAGGGTCCTGTCCTATTTCTTCTTAAGCTAAGTTAACTTTAAGATCCTTCAATTCAAGGTTTCACTTATATATATATATTATATATATATATATACATATATATATATATATATACATACACATATCATCATCATCATTTAACGTCTATGCTAGCATGGGTTGGACGGTTCGACCGGGGTTTTGGAAGCCAGGAGGTTGCACCAGGCTCCAGTCTGATCTGGCAGTATTTCTACAGCTAGATGCCCTTCCTAACGCCAACCACTCTGTAAGTGTAGTGAGTGCTTTTTACGTGCCACTGGCTCAGGTGCCGGGGGAGGCTGGCAGCGACCATGATCGGTTGGTGCTTTTTTACGTGCCACCTGCACAGAAGATAGTCAAGGCAGCGCTGGCATCAGTCACGTTCTGTTATAAAATAATGTATTTTATTTACTGTTTAGTTTAGTTACCAATTCATCTCCATCAGTATCATCATTTTAATATCCATTTTCCTAGCTTCACTTGGCCAGACAGAACTTGTAGTGGATTTTCTATGGTTGGATGCTCTTCCTATTACCAACACTTACCTGCTTCCAAGTAAAGTAGTATTTCCCCATGGTTAGACTTGTTTTCATGGATGATTGAAAATAGTGCTTGCATGACAGTGATACTCACTTACTACTATCATATGATGTCAAGGCAATGAGACAGCAACACACACACACAAGTATCTCTCTCTCTCTCTCTCTCTCTCTCTCTCTCTCTATATATATATATATATATATATATATATATATGTATATATGTATATGACAGGCTTCTTTTCAGTTTCTATTTACCAAATCCATTCACCAATCTTTGGTCAACTCAGGGCTATTATAGAAAACACTAACTCATGTGTCACACAGTGGGGCTGAACCTGAAACCACTTGATTGGGAAGCAAACTTCTTACCACACAACCATCCTTGCACCCTAAAGAAATAATAATTATGATACATATTCTATATTATGAATTAGGATATAAGAAATAGTGATATTAATAAAATATATTAAGGCGAAAGAATTGGTAGAAACAGTAAGTTGCCAAGTTAAATGTCATATAGGAGTGTTTGTGAAAACAAGTTTTGAGGAACCCTGAGCTTCTCATCATCATTTCACATCCGTTTTCCATGCTGGCATGAGTTGGATGAGTTGACAGGGTCTGACAAGTTGTAGGGTTGCATCAAGCTCCAGTGTTTGCTTTGGCATGGTTTCAAAGACTGGATGCCCTTATTCAAGTCAACCACTTGACACTATGTACTGAGTGTGTTCTTTGTGCCACCAGCATGAGTGAACTTGCAAAATAGGAGAGAACAAGAATAAAATTTATTGAAAATTTATTTATCGTATTTAACTTATTTTATTAAAAAAATATTGTATTCACTGTTTCAAGGAAATGTTATAGAAGTAAATTTTCTCTCTAATATAACTTTTTATTCACTTAAGGTCTCTTCAGAATGGAAGTTGTCTCTAAATTAGTAGAATTGGTTCTATGATTTTTGAATAATTACTCTTTTACTTGTTTCAGTCATTTGACTGTGGCCATGCTGGAGCACCGCCTTTAGTCGAGCAAATCGCCCCAGGACTTATTCTTTATAAGCCTAGAACTTATTCTATTGGTCTCTTTTGCCGAACCACTAAGTTACAGGGATGTAAACACACCGGCATCGGTTGTCAAGCGATGTTAAGGGGACAAACAGAGACACAAACACACACACACACATATATATGCATATACATATATATGACAAGCTTCTTTCAGTTTCTGCCTACCAAATCCACTCACAAGGCTTTGGTCGGCCCAAGGCTATAGTAGAAGACACTTGCCCAAGGTGCCATGCAGTGGGACTGAACCTGGAACCATGTGGTTGGTAAGCAAGCTACTTGCCACACTCCTGCACCTGTAAGTGTTTGAGAATCTTCACTTAATTTCATCTGAATTCTGGGATATTTTCCACAAAACCATCAGGTTTATCTTCTTTCAAATTTACAGGATAACTCCCCAAACAGGTTCCATACCACAACAGGGTGAGAAAAATATGTGATCCCCACTCACTGGTAGGTCACAATGTCTAATTACAAACAGGTACATTGTCTTACTGTTATCTTCATCATCTGCTAGAAATATCAGCCAAATCTCTCAAATATCATAATTCACTGTCTTAGAAAAATGAAGGAAATATTGCATAAAGTAACTGTCTGAAATGAAGACAAGATAGTTACATGTTGAATGCCTTCAATTATAAAGTTGCTTGATTGGACCTGATCAGGAGGAGGAGGAGGAAGCTAAACAACTACAACAATTGTTCCATTTACAATGGCATAGCACATCTTGTTAATTACTTTCATATGGATCAAAAGAGAGTAGATCCATATGAAAGGATATAAGCTGAGTTTAATTTTTTCCTACATCGAAAGTGGACTGGCCCTCTACCAACTATTTCTGCCAGCCAAAAGTGGACATGCTCTCTCTAAGCTATTTCTGACAACCAAAACAATCAATCTGTAAAAAAAAAAAAAAAGACAACAGTAAATATGATCTTTATTTCTTTTTTTATTTTGAACTTATTTTATTTTCTGTACATTGGTTTGACTGTATTTATTTATTATATTTTGGTGTTCTGGATACATCATGAGTGGGATACATGGTTTTAGCAAATACAGTAACTACATTCATAACACAGTACATGTTAGTAACATTTTGAAATTATGAATGTTGTTGAGGATGGGGAAATCATTGGTTTTTAGCATTAAGGGTACATTTAATACATCCTTTATCAGGAAAACATTTGGGCTACATTGGCTGTCTAGAAGTCAGAGATTATTCTATACACATTTTGTGAGAGTTTAGCACTGATGGTTAAGGATACATATTTTGTTCATAAATTGATACATAATTGTGGTACTCTTTCTGCGAATATAACAGTTGGGAGAGGGGTGGGGGGTTATATCGATTTAAGCAGATATGTATACCCAGACCCAGAAAATAATTGAAGTGTACATTGTACCATCATTTTGCCTATATTCATCACACAGCAGGGTAATTTGTTTGAACACACACACACATACTATACTTTATACATTATATATACACACACACATATATATATATATACATACATAATATACATGTATGTATACGAATATATGTGTAATATATATACATGTGTGTGTGTATATATATATATATCAATATTGTCAGTAAATCATAAATCTGACAGAGGAGCAGACTCTAAGTTATAGAGCAGTAGAAAAAGATAGTTATGGCCGGCCATAGCTATTTTTTTCTAAATATGTATATATATATATATATATATATGTAATGAAACTATGGGCTACAATGTTTACATAGTTGTAAAAACAAGTACATTTACAACACAGTTGATAAGTACACTATTTTCAGAAGTTTAAGTATTCATTACACAACTGGAGTACCTTTATGACAAAGTTGTGGGTGAAAGTACATTTCTGATATGGTAGAGTTTCATTTCAGGATAAATCTTATAACATATTGGGGTACATTGATAAAATAGTGTGGATAGAGTTATAGGCAAACCAGAGTAAATATATAGCACAAGTAAGATGCTGTGTTGGGATCTTTTCAGTCTGAACGGCAGTTTTTTCTAGCAGTGTCATATGAAATTGTCACCCATAATTATGACCCTAGTATCGATCTATTGCATTTCAATCTGTTTTAGGGTTAGGGTTAGTTAGGGTTAGTTAAGGTTAGGGTATCTTTTTTCTTCAGAAATGTAAATAAACCCAATCTGTTTCTTAAATGAGGGACATATTCATACAGCACAGAATGTTTTCACCTCAATAGACGTCATTGATTGGTTGAAATTGCAGAAAAAAAAACAACAAATATCTTACAAACTATAGAATTTTCTCAATAAAGCCAAGAGAAAAAGATGTTTTATAAACACATTCTACCAGTATACGAAGTTTAAAAGTGTTTAGTTACATGGAAATTATTTTAAAAAACTGCCATTCAAACCGAAAAGATCCCTGTGGTGTGGTAATGGAGTAAATTACAATGCAGTAGACCATTGTCTACTACATTGAGAGATGTCTACTACACTGTTAGTGCTGTGTAGTGCAGATATCATATCAGGTAATATTTATGAGTGTATAAGGAAACATGTTAGAGAAAGTTCATCATATAAAGTTATTTAAAAAAAAGATTTAGTATGTATACTTACATTATATCTATCTATCTATTTCTCTGTATATACATACATACATATATATATATATATATATACACACACACACACACACTATCAAACACCAAAGAGATTGGTGTTGGTCTGCATTGATATAACGTATTATTTTGAAAAATTGATAAAAAGTGTACAGTGAACTTGCTGTTGGGAGTGGAAAATCTGTCAATTTTTTCCCTGAAAAATTGACAGAAGGACTGTCTGAAACATCGGATTTTCCATTCCCCACAAGTTCACTGTATTGTTTCTGTTGATTTTTACTCTGCGTGTGTGCATGTACACAAACACATACACTAGTCCTATCTCTTTCAACTCAGTGAGTGGTACACTATAGTACCACTTTCCACATTTATATATATATATATATATATATATATATATATATTTATATACCATTTATACTAATACTGGTAGATAACATCAATATCACATAGAACACAAAAGGAGTTTATAATACTATCGCTAGTACAGTACTGCCACATCCAGCAAGCTGCTGTAGTACTTTTGATACACAATTTGTTAAAACATAAGGAGGTACATTCAAAATACTTTAAGACACTACAATAACACCTGTTACAAACTACAGCTGATTGTACATATCAATGGATTGCAAATGGTTCACTCCTGGCCTGTAGGTAGACTTTAGGTAGTAGTTTTCTCTATATTGTTTCTAAATTATTAGCTTTTTAGTAAAATATTAACTCATTTAGTATGCAAAAGTCTATCTCAAGTCTGCAGGACCAATTGGCCAGAACTTATCCTGGTTTCAATGGTATTTAAGCAACAGAATATACAATATTCGGCCCCTTTAACTGGACACCATTCTGTCACAGCGTTGAACCCCCAACTGCAGTTAGTACTCATTTTCAGCTAAATGGAGTCAAGCAACATCAACACAATGTGCCATCTAGATCAAAACCTGAACCGACCACCTAATGAAGATGAGCCCAGTGTCCTCAAATCATTAAGCTTTGTGCCTTCACTATGTCTATATTAGGATGTTAGTAATTAATATATTGCAGTACCACTTACCTAAAAATTCATTAGTCTTATGACATAAGGACTGTAGAATTACCTGTAAACACTCTACTTACCTCTCAAGATACTTTCCAAGACATTGGCACACAATTAGACCTACATTTATATAAAGTACTTTCGTATAGTGGACTCATATATATGCAAACACACTGTGAAACATTTTCTACCTATTCTCTATACATAACCATCAACACCAATCATCACTCTCATAGTGTTTTCAGTGAGTTAAATCAAAAGTATAGCATGCTGGGTGAAATGCTTAGTGGTATTTTGTCTGTCTTTATGTTCTGAGTTCAAATTCCACTGAGGTCGACTTTGCCTTTCATCCTTTCGGGGTCAATAAATTAAGTACCAGTTGGGTACTGGGGTCGTTCTAATCGACTGGCCACCTCCAAAAAAATTTGGGGCCTTGTGCCTAGAGTAGAAAAGAATGTGTCTTAAGTACATTGCAATTCTACAACCAATCTATTTTGGATTTCTAAAATGTAATTCTCATTTTAAAGATGTTGGAGAATCTGGTAAATGAAATTTAGCCTAAATGATGAACAACAGTTTGAACCAGACTCAAACTGAACTTCAACTGTATCATATCAGCATTGTTTCAGTAGCAGCAGTGGAATACCTGTTGAAGGATAAAAAGTGGGCAAAAGATTAGGGGTCCATGGTCTGCCTAATGCACTTTAGCTTCATATACCAGACTTGTTCACAGGCCTCTTGCTTTATTTACAACTAGCAGTAAAACAAGAGCATTCTCAGTCTTGCACTAAAAGATGTGGTGATTCTAACAAAAAGGGTTATTTTTAACAACTTAAGGCCCATAACTCTGCTAAATACAGAGCTGAAATTTTTGGCCAAGTCGTTAGCTAAGAGGTTGGTGCTTGTCATCAATATGCTGACAAGTGAGGCGTAGACATGTGCCATACCAAACAGATTAATGAATGACAACCTCCACCTCACATGATACATTATAGAAAGGATAGGTAAAGAACCTGACATGAGTGGGACCCTGATCAATTTAAACCAGTCAAAAGCTTTTGATAGGGTTGACCATCATTACATGATTAAATAGTATATGGCAACAGCTATCAAGGCAGCAACTTCTAAAAGCAACCAGAGATTCTTCAGTCAACTAATCATCATCTATACTAATTAGAAGCCTTGAAGTTTTACATCCAATTTCCACAACCATTATTCCTGGGAAGGGTCATGAGGATACAGTCCTCAGGCACTTCCTCTGTAGGGTCTTATCAGAACCAGCCTTCATGACACTTATCAGTTGAATTCCCAGGTGTGACCAGCTGAGACTATGGATATTATCAAACCACCTCATTCTTGGTCTACCCTAGGTCTCCTGCAGGTTGGCTTGGCTTGAAGAATATATCTTGTGATTCCTTCCTGTGACATTCTAATCATGTCCATAATATCAGAGCTATGACCTCTCAATGCAGAAATGTAACAGCTCTACCTGGAAACATTCCTTCACTTCTGAGCTACACATCCATTTTCTCAAATATCCATGAAAAAGATATTTTTTTGAATTTCTGTTGTTTCTTTTCATTGAAACTGCTGTTGTTACCTCTCTACCATGAACCACACAATTTTAATGCTGTCAATAGAACCTGTTTTATGTCACTTAGGCAAACTAGAACCAGCAGACTTCTGTGTCAACTTGTTCACCACCTTAATTTGTTCACCAGTTTAATTTGTTCAGTCAATGAACTTTTGTATTTTCCCTTCTTATAGGCAAGACTGAGACAGAGAAGTAATGCTTATATTCCTTACAGACCTTCAACCCCACTGCAAAAATAAAACTAATGATCAGTTCAAATCTGGACCAAGATTTTGATTCATCAGTTAAACTAAATTCCATTTAACAGACTTTCCAGGATCATTAAAATGGGAATCGTGTTTTGTAAATTTCAAAATAGATTGACCATAGAATAGTCCCAGCTGGAATAGTTGTTGTAGAATTCTTTAATCAGCTACCTTAGTGTTCTGGGTACTCAAGTGGAGATGACAGGGATTGTTCCACGACAACATTTACATGTGTAGGCAGTATTACTATGTGATTTAGTCATAACAATTACAGAGACATGATATCATAAAATACTGGCCTTACAAGTCATGCAAAATACTCCTGTAGTGTAGCCAAAGATTGTACAGCATCTTTGCCTGAGCTACATGATGTATGAGCACCAGATGCTGTGCCACTCTCACATGTTGTCAAAATATGCATGTTTCACAAGCATCAGTAGTGCAACTTACTGAGGCAGCACCAAAGTTATACAAGCATCAGATTTTATGACAACACAGTGTATTTGTAGCAGTACATGTGGTAATGCAACATGTTTTAATAAATCTACATAAGATGGTTGTACTACAGACTGTCTCACAACTTGTGTCTTGGCCCCTTTCAGTCTGCCTTCAGTGCAATACTGTCACATGTTGGTCCTTTTGAAAATGTTACTTTTAGCAGACTCCTTAATAGAATATTGAGAATATTTCTTAACAGAATATTACTTACCATACAAGAGATCCACTTTTGGATGTAAGTACAGTATTTGATGACATAAAAGATGCACAGGCATATTAGTGCACCCCGATTTCAGGAGTGCATATTCAAACAAAGGTCAGCGTCAGAAACAGAATTAGCTCATGGGAAGTCTAATTCACATGTAGGACCTGGAGTGATTTTTTTTATGAAACATCTTTTTAAAAAAAATTTCATCTTATATGCTTTCAAATATGTTAGAAGATGATTTGTGTGTGCATGTGTGGTTATTTATTTACAGATTAATAAAAAGATTTCCTTCCATATAAAATGGAATAAGAACAAACTGCCCTTTATATAAAACTATATGAGGCTGATATATGTATACATCTGTATGTGTATGCGTGTAAGTGTTTTCTATTGTTTCTGTCTTATTAGGAAATCTCTCAGCTAAAATGGTGGGCCTGCAATGATATTCTTAAAATACAATCTACTCTCTTAGTACTGGAGAGTGTATAGTATACAAGAGTGTCCTTTCTCATCACCACATCATAAACTGTCCTTGTCCATGGATTAACAGAGTACTTTTTCTCTCCATATATAATAACATTATAGTTGGTTTCCCTGAGTAAATACATTCTCAGTGAACATATGGTAACATCATAAACGACTTTCTTGGTTAACATAAACTGGAAATAGACAGTCTCTTCTTACATATGACAACATGATAGAACCTTTTGTTCATATTTACTGGCACTTAGCTGTCTGTCTCTACATGATGACATGATAATAATGGTGATGATAATGGTGAAAAAGATTATTTTTGTTCCCATAGAAGGATACACACTTACCTATTAATAATCAAATGATTAAATGACTTACATAGCTTGGTGAGGGTAGGTGTGTGTGTATGTGTGTAAATGAACTGAGCTCATTCATACGGTTCGTTGCTAATATATATATATATATATATATATATATATATACATACATATAAATATACACACATATACATACATTTATATATACACACACATATATATATATATATATATATATATATATATATATAATATACACACACACACACATAAATGAGTAACAAAGTGTCAATTCATTATTGCCATTTTGAGCGACTCCTTTAATTGATCAATGAAAGCATTACATCATTACATTGATCAATTAAAGGAGTTGCTTGAAATGGCCATAACAAATTAACACTTTACAGCTTTGTAACTCCTTTATATTTTACTCAACTACCCTGGAATCTGTACTTTGGAAGTATTTGGAAAGTATCTTTATATAAAGTACATGTCTGAACAAACAAGAGCGGATTTATTCACTAAGATGCATCGTGCCATCTGCAATACACTGCGTGAATATCTGGTGGAAAAAATTCTAAGAAGAGTCTGAGACTCACCTAATATTGTTTGAGTGTGCAAATAATTTCGTCCTAGCAAGGTGCCTCAATATAAGTACCTAATTCAAATAAATCTAAATTACATTTTATATATACATACACACACACATATATATATGATGATTGCTTTATAGAACATATGCACATTTCATCAAAATCTCATAATAATTACATAACAGTATACATCAGCTGTAGGCAGATTATGCAATCTTTCACTTTATCTTGTCAGTGTTTTGCAATAAATAAAATAACAGATGTTACAAGCTACAAATAAATACACTTTTCAGGTTTACAATAACCTTACAAGTCACACAATATAGCAGGGGACAGAAAATGTATCATATCATAGATGTACAAATGATGTGATACTTCTCTCAAATTTATGTAGGCGTGAGTAGAGAGAGAAAGAGAAAAAATAAGAGAAGAACACTGTTCATGTTGATAGCAGAGGATTGTGAAGCTCAAGTTATAGATCAGCCAATGGCTGGCTATCATATAAGAGCTGGAGAAAAAGATTTCTTTTAAGACAGATGTAAACAGATATGACATAAACATGTGCAAATTCCACTCCCTTCCCATATACACACGCGTGCATGCACACACATGCGCACACACACACTGATTGCACCTACATGAATTTGAGAGCAGCATGGCAGCATTCCTACATCCATGATACGCTTTTCTGTGCCTTGCTATACTGTGTAACATGCAGGATTGTAAATGATTTGCATAACAAGAAAAGTGTCTATATTTGTAGATTTTAACATTGATGAGGTGAAGAGCAAAATTGCGTAACGTTTCTACAACTGTTATGTAAAATATTACAGCAATTTGATTACACTCATGTATATTCTATAAAGCATTGATTATCTTACTTGTTTTCTGCTTAATTATTATTTCTGACAGTTAATATTTATCCTCTCTTAAAAGTGGATTTTCTGTTGGAACAAACTACACTGCTGTAGTTACCAGGAGAGAAACTCTTACATTGGCTTTTTGGTGCAAAATACACTCTTGTTTATCTATAATATAAATTGGACATGGCTGATCGTTGTATTCTTTCTTGTCTTGAGGTTCACAGCCAAACGGTTGGGTGGATTCACGTGAAAAATGGCACACATGTGGAAACAGGTGCATAGATTGGAATGCAGCTTGTATTTTTTTCCTAACCCCGAGAAAATCGATTAAAACTTTTTCTAATGGAATTTCCCTCTTTCTTCTGCCATTAAAACAACCAGTTGCTTAGAAGCTGTTGTCTGACAGGGTGGGGTCAAGAAATTTTCATATAGCTGGAGGCTTCAATCAAAACAGAGGACCTGAAATGATAAGGTTGATAAATGCTGTTATAGATTATACCTAACCGAAAATGATTACAGCCACATCATCCAAACAGACTGGGTGAAACCGGGCTTAGCTGCTAGTATTGATATAAACAAAAGTGCATTTTGCACCAAAAAGCCAATGTGAGAAGTTCTCTCATGATATCTACCACAGTATAGTTTGTTCTAACAGAACATCCACATTTAAGTGGGGATAAATATTACTTCTCAGTATTAATACAGCCTCTGTTGCTTAAACTTATTATATCTATTATTTGGTTCATATTCTGTACCACTAGTCTATCCTGAAATTGATGCTCTGCATTGTACCACTCTGGATACAGGAGTGGAATGTGAAACTCACTATGGAGCCCAATCTTTGGTCACATATTGTGCTTTACAGTGCCTTTTTATTTATATATATTTGTGTGTGCATGTGTGTGTGTGTGTGTGTGTGTGTGTTTGTGTGTTTATCAAACTTTTACAATTAGAGGGGTGACAGGGATTCTGAAACTTCAGCTCGCTAGCCTTCTTTAGACGTTAACATTTTACATACTGTTAAACTGGACATAAGAGCAAACATTAATGTAGGTATGTATATAGAGAGGGGGGGAGTAGGTGAGTGTATTCATGTACATCTCTGTGTACAGAATGATATAAAATTGTCATTGTACAAAAGTGAAAGGGCACTGTCTGTTTAAAAATCAATAGTTTGTACCTGTTCGTCAATAAATAAGAAACTGCCCTATACATAAAATGGAAGGTGTTGGGTGGGCAACCTATCTTATACACATTAGAATAAGAGACTGTTTTGTTTCTTCAGACTAGTTAATGATGACTGCCTCTTTACATAGACATTGGTAAGGAGAGAATTCAGAAATGATTTTTACAATAAGTGGGGCCATTTTATCGGTGACAAATGTTTTGGATAGATTGTTATAGCAAATATCAATGTAAACAAAGTTTTGTAAGACAACCTTATCCTTACCCCTAACCCACAGAATGTCATAGGGTACTTGTAAAGGCTAACCTCAACAGTTGAGGCCTGGTGCATGTGATAAGTAGATTGAGAACACAGGGACTGGAGACATTAGGGAAAAAGACAGAAGAAAGAAGAGATACAAAAAAAAAAGAAGAGAGAAGTCAAAAGGACAGAAAGAAGAAAATAGTAAAAGAAAGGAAGAAAAGAAGAAAAACTAGACAAAAAAGATGAAAGTAGGGATCTATTTGTTATAGAAAAATAGGAGATGGTGCATAATTGTGTCTCCAGACTATGACAGAAGTTGATAATTTTACATAGAACAGCAGATAGCTGCTTTTCTTGATAGAATTGCAGTTTATAAAATGGTGGGTTGACTGACTGAAGTGAAAGAAGACTGTATCTGTACATAAAATTATAGGTGAAGCTGTTTCTGTTCTTGGTGTAGAAGTCTTTTCTCATACACAAAGTAGAAGGAAACACTGTCAGTGGACTAAATATCAAAAACTGTCTTTGTTCCCTGTGCCAAGGCTCATATGGATGAAACAGTGAAATGTCTGTTCATGTGTTCATGCTAACAGGTTAGGAAAGTGTAAATAGACCATGGCATTGCTACCTACCTGCTTTACCTGATGATAAACCGAGTCTATTTGAACCAAAACAAATTAGTAAGAGTGTATCCGCTTGTGTTTTTCCATGTTTCCACGTAGAGAAAACTGGCGACCACATATGGCACAGTCGAAAGGTTTAACTCCAGTGTGCACCACCTGGTGCTGTCGCAGGTTACCACGAAGACCAAATCGTCGTCCACACACATTGCAATGGAAAGGTTTCAGGCCTTCGTGAATAGCTTGGTGCTTTTTCATGTTACCACGAAGTGTGAACATTTTGCCACATATAGGACAAGAAAAAGGTCGGTGTGTAATGTGTGTCTGCCGGTGTCGAAGCATACTCCCACGCAGTTTGAATCGCTCTCCACATAAGTCACAGTCAAAATGGGTCATGCCATGGCAACTATCTGGTGACGCTTCAGCATCCATTGACAAGAGTCGTCTTGTGCGGCCTTCACTAGATCCTTCTTCATCACAGATATCACAATCAGATAAACATTTGCCATTGTTGTCTGACATGCTGTACTCCTGGTTCATACACAAATTGCAAGGGGAGCCCAGTTTGCCATTGCACTCAACTTCTGATGTCTTGTTAAAGAGAAAGTTCTTGCTGTCATTGCTGTTACTATTGTTGTTGCTACAGCTGCTGTTGTTAGTGTTGACATTGCAACTGCTATTGCTACTACTGCTGCTACATTTGGTGCTGGTGCTGCCAATATGGGTAAGTTCGTGGTCCCGTAAATCATGAACATGGTAAAATCCTTTACCACATATGCTACAGTGCTGCACCATTTCTTGGTCAGCATCGAGATCAGAATTGCAGGCTCGAGTTGCTTCTGCAAATGCATTGATGTGCATGAAAGCTGAAGAGTGCTTTTTGGAATTACTGTGCCTGCAAAATCAACATATTAACATAAATTTATAAATTTAATAAATATACAAGTACATAAATCTAACATACATATAAACATACAAGGGCATGCTGAAAAGCTCCTGGCTTTGGATAAAAGAAAACTAGGAGGTTCGGTTAATTACAATTTTATTCAACATATTTCCCTCTCAGATTTACACACTTATTGCAGCAGTTCTTCAGTATTTCTAAGCCCTGTAAAAGAACTTGGAAGGTTGGGCCTCCAACCAGGCCTTTTGCAATACCCTTAAAGCCAGGAAAGTTTTAGCACACCCGTGTAAGTAAAAGTATACACATATTAACACCTATAAACATATATAAAAAGAAATATCACATGTGAAGTTGCATGGCTCAATGGTTAGAGCATCGGGCTCGCTATCATGAGGTAGTGAATTTGATTCCCAGACTGGGCTGTGTGTTGTTTTCTTAAGCAAGAAACTTCATTTCATGTGGCTCCAGGTCACACATCTGTAAAAATGAGTTGTGACATCACTGGTGCCAAACCGTACCGGCCTTTGCCTTTCCCTTGGATAACATTGGTGGCATGGAGAGGGGAGGCTGGTATGCATGGGCGGCTGCCGGTCTTCCACAAACAACCTTGCCTGGACTTGTGCCCCTGAGGGTAACTTCCTAGGTGCAATCCCATGGTCATTCATGACCAAAGGGGGTCCTTTTATATATCACATCGTCTTATCTCAAATCTCTACCAATTCTATCACTACTACAAGGCCTTCTGCACCATTTATTCTCCTTGTCAGATGTTCTTACTCACTCTCTGAGCTCTGCACTAACCACTCTTCTTAATCTCTCTCAAATTATTTGGTCCTTACAAACAAAACCATATGATTTTCCACCCTACTCTAATCCTTAACCAAAGATCTTATTTCATCTTGCCAATGCATGCACAAATTCTTTGTTATTTAACACCAAAGTAGATCTTCCTGATGCAGGATCAATAACAAGTGACATCAAAGACTGTGGAATCGCTTGTAAACAGAGTGGTTGCAATTTCAAAATTATTACTTACTTCTCTCAATCTGCTGAAGCAAACGGTCAGACAGAGGTTGACTGAATGGAACTATAACAAATTACAAATTAGTTTGGATAATACACATATCTATTTATCTAAGACATAAACAAACATCAGACTAAAGACACTGCAAACACAGGGTGTATATTGGGCACTTTTACTGTTTTTGTACCACAAAATAAAGAAAAAAATATATGTTCATAGGTGTGTGTATGTTTGTGTGCATACAGATACACATACATACTTACACTGGCCATTTTGAGTTGTTTCTGCCATCACATTTTCATTTCATTTATGCAAATTACCTAGGCCATAAATGTGCTCTACTCTCTTTTTGTATAAGTATCTCATTCTGCCAGAGAGAAAATAGAGAAACTGTTGTGTTGATGATGCTTACTGAGGCAGAAACATGTGCAGGGCTGTCCTAACTGCTACCATGCAATTCAATTATCTTACCTTTTCTGGAAGCAGTGATAATTTCAAGAAAACAAAAAAAAAAATGTATGGTTTTTAATATAATCTTATTTTCAAGTATATTTATGAATATCCAAGATTTGTTTTAGGATATAACCCTATTATTACATCCATAAACCCCTTGCACAATACCTAGCATTTGAATCTTCTGTATCAACAAAATTATATCTACTGCTGTCCATTATACCCACTAATCTCTTTACATATATTTGTTCTTACTACTGCGGTATTGTCGTCATCATCATCATCATCATCATCAAGGCAGCAAGCTGGCAGAATTGTTAGCATACTGGGTGAAATGCTTAGCGGACTTTCATCCATCTTCACATTCTGAGTTCAAATTCCACCAAGTTTGACCTTGCTTTACATCATTTCGAAGTTGATAAAATACTTTCCAGTTGAGTATTGGGGCTGATGTAATCAACTTACCCCCTCCACCAAATTTGCTGGCTTTGTACCCTGGGAAAAATGCTTAGCGGGATTTCCTCCACATCTACATTCTGAGTTCAAATTCTGATGAGGTCGACTTTGTCTTTTATTGTTTTGGGGTCGATGAAATAAGTACCAGTTATGTACTGGGGTTGATGTAATTGACTTATCCCCTCCACCAAAATTTCAGGCCTTGTGCCTATAGTAAAAAGTATTATTATTATTATTATTATTATTGTTATTATTCAGTAGTCTTATTTTTATTGGGTGCTTTCACTGTACTATTGAGTACAGCTCTGTGTGTCTTGGGTAAGTGCTGTCTTGTTAAAGAGAAAGTTCTTGCTGTCATTGCTATTACTATTGTTGTTGTTGCAGCTACTGTGGTTGGCATTGACACTGCAACTGCTATTGCTAGTACTGCTGCTGCATAACAATATATTTTTGTAAGTCCTGGTGTTTTGGTCATGTTTTTTAACCATACCTAATGCACCTACTATTATGGGGATTATTTGTTTCCAGGCTCCCCATTTGGATTATCTCCATTTCCATATCTTTGTATTTCAAGAGTTTCTCTGCTTCCTTTAGAGAAACATTATCATTTGTTGGGACTGATATGTCCCAAAGCATTATTTTTCTTGGTGGTCCCTAACAACAATATCTGGCCTATTAGCCTTGATAATTCTATTTATGTCTATCGGCATATCCCAGAGTATGGTTATTTTGTCATTTTTTGACACCCTTTCTGGGATATGCTTATATCATTTTTTTTTTCTGTTGCCATTCCATAGAGCTGCACAACTTCCAGTGCATATATGTCCCAACTCTGTCATGTCTGTATATATATTCTTTTTAGCCAGGACTGGACAGCCAGAGGCAATATGATTTATTATTTCTTCCCCATCACCAATTATTCTGCAATTATTTATTGTATTTTCCTTCATTATGTGTTTTTGTTGGGGAGGCCTTGATATTGTATTGCAATTAAAAACCCTTCAGTCTTTGCTTTCAGTCCCAAACTTCTCAACCACTGCTGGGATTTTACTTTATCTATTTCTTTTCTGTTTAACTTATTCCAGTATTTGCCATGTAATGGCTTTTCTTGTCATTGTTCTATTGTGGTATTTTGTAGCTCCAATTTTAGCTTAGATTTTAGTTGCTTCACAGCTTTTGTTATTTCTTCTTTTTCTTCATAGTTGTCAGGTATCAATAATCTCTTTCTCCTATTTTTCAGCCTCCTTGAAAACTGAAAACAGTATTTTCATTTTGCTCATACTTTGTGGCTATTTGTACGAGTTTTCTTTGGTTCTGAGTTAGATATTTCTGAGGTCCTGAGGTCTACCCTTCAATTCATTGTATATATAACCTTTTTCTGTCAGATTTTGGGTGGTATACTAAATTCTGTCATTATAATATTTTTCCTTGTCTAGCTTGGCTAATTCATGTAGAATATTATAATTGTGAATTCTAAGTGGGACAGCTAGAGTATTAATACTTATCTTATATTTCAAACTGAGTTCTGTTTTAAACACTAATCTAACTCACTAGACAAAATGTTTAGTGAAATTTCTTCTGGGATTGCATTCTGGGTTCAAATTCTACCAAGGTTGACTTTGCCTTTCATCTTTTCAGCATTGATAAAATAAGCAACAGTCAGGCACTAGAATCAATTTAATTGAGCAGCCCCCTCTCCCAAAATTTCAGGTCTTGTGCTTATAGTAAAATGAATAATTATTATTATTATCATCATCATCATCATTATTATTATCATTATTATCATCATCATCATTACTATTATTATTATTATAATTATTATTATTGAGTGAGAGAGCAGTGCGTGCCATCAAAGTGACACTGGGGTAAAATATACGAAGCCCGGTATACCCATTATGACTACCTGTCTGATAAGAGTACACCAGGCACATGCATCACAAACATATGTGCGCGTCATATCAAGATAAACAGCGCATGACCTTGCGGGTGGGGCCCAGTTAGAATTTTCTTTAGGTTGAGTAGCCCATGCCACTCAAAAGGTCCCTGAATAAGGATTGTTTAAGGATGTTGACTGAACCACCTATGTTTCCAAAGGTGAATTATCCAAACCTCTAAGAAATCCTTTCAACACATGGCTATGATGCTCCCCCACTACTTTTGCTCATGATCAGAGATGCACATATCATCAGCCACTAAGGGACATGCTCAACAGGTTAAAGTCAAACAACTGACAAACCAATCTGTGGTATTGAGCAGAATATTTGCTGTAGCCCATCTTTTATACCAAGACAAAACAATGTACATGAAAATACTTATCATTATTATTGTAACACCAGACAAAATGTTTAACAGCATTTCTTCTGATTCCATATTCTGACTTCAAATTCTGTTGAGGTCAACTTAGCCTTTCATTCTTATGGGGGTCAATAAAATAAAGAACCAATCAATTACTGGGGTTGATGTAATCGATGTTGCCCTCTCCACAAAATTTCCTTGAGCCAAAAATTAGAAAGAATTATTATTAGTATGTTAGACAAAATGCTTAGTAGTGTTTCTTACAGCTTTATGATCAGAGTTCAAATCCTGATGAGGTTAACTTTACTTTTCATCCGTTCAGGGATCAATAAATTAAGGCTCTAGGTACTAGAAGTTGATATTATCAACCTGACCTTCCCGGCTCAAAAGTGCTGTTCTTGTGACCAAATTTGAAACAGTTATTACTGTTGTTGTTGTTATTGTCATTGTAAATATTATTAGTTTTACTCTGATTGTCTAACTCCAGGGTTCACCTCATGTCAATGCAACTTTTACTACAACTATTAACATATGCTTTAAATACTTAGATGATAATTACCATTCTGTAGTTTGCTTGGTTGTTGCTACTTTCCATATCACTTTATATATTCAAGTATACATATTTTTTCATATTTTGTACTGTATTTTATAATATATACATGCACTATTTCCATTATTTCTCTTGTTGTTGTTGTTCTGTACTAGCAACTACTATTAGTAATACATTTTGCAATTGTGACTTTACATATCCATGTGTGTATATACACATACATGTGCAGGTGTTTGTGGTGTGTGTAAGTGAATGTGTATGTATGTATATATATGTGTGTGTGTATATATATATATATATATATATATATATATATATATGACATATATTAAAAAATGGAGTAAGCAAATCATTTTGCTAATCAATCTTGCATTATTATGCAATAATTCCTGCAACTATCGATTAATTTTCATTTACGGTTTCCTCCATAGCACATATCAAAGCTGATTCTTCAGAACTGCATAAAAAAATATGCCTGACCAAACCCAAGATCCACTGAATATATATACAGGTTGGGCATATCCACATGAACACATAATAGAAACAAATGAATGTCAAGAATGAAATGGCTTGAGGGAAAGTTATTTTGTTTATTAAGAAAAGCTGCTAAAGGAGTTATAACTTCTTAACATCTGATTTAATGAAGCAAGCAGTTATAAATTCTGTTGCTAATAATGTAGTGAACTACCAATTGATAAAACAATTATCTCATCTAAACAAAACAACCCTGTCTCAAACCATTTATTTCTTGGCATTCATTCATTTCTTTTATCAGTTTCTTTTGCCAAACCTTTAAGTTACAGGGATGTAAACAAACCAATGCAGGTTGTCAAAGCAGTGGGAGGAGCAGACAAACACAGATATATACATACACCCTCACACACACATGTATATATATACATGGATGCATATACACTCTCTTTGAAACTAATAAGTTTTTTAAAAATCTGTGATAAGACTGTGCATCATCATTAAGGAACTTTGGAAAGCTGTTTACAACCTATATCTGCCTTTAATGGAATTATCTCCAATATTTCATGAGTATAACCTCACCCACTAAGATGTCTAGAGAACTCAAATGTATTTTAGCTGATGAGTACGGGACGCTTTTATCTGCTGCAATTTTTGCAACTTGTAATAAAGCCTGTCTTTGTATGAAACAATTGTACTAAAAACCAATCCATTCTTGTTGCTTCTTTCTCGTTTATAATCACCCCACATTACTGTATGGATAACACCATATAGTTTTTCTGGTGCATCTAAGTTAAGTACCACATTCAAGTAAATTCATTGGAAGTTACTTGAATCTTAATTGCTTTGATTGAATATATATATATATATACACACACATATATATATCAAGTAAGTTTATCTTAATCTTTTTGATGCAACTCTATTCTATACTGTTTTCTCCCCATCGTTTTCTCTCACATCCTTTCTCTAATTCCTTTTTTCTCCCCTTCACCATTTTCTATCTGTCTGTCTCTCTCTCTCCCTTCTCTCTCCTTTTCTCTATTGTTGCTTACACATGATCATCGTCCATCTTTCTTCTTCTCATGTTATCATCTTTCTTTTCTTTCAGGACTGTCCTAAAGACTGGACGTATCCTATCTCTCTTTCTTCTATCTTTTTTCTTGTCAAAGAAAATACTTCTCCAGCATTCAGTATTTTACCCTCGTTCTGGTCGAACAACCCTCCATGTTTGTTTCTGTTCGGTTTCATTGTATGTCTCTACTGTCCTGTTTTTGTTCCCGAATTTGACCCTCCATAAATTCCAAATTTTATTTTGGTACTTATGGAAGCAACTGTCTTTGAAGACTCGCATTGTTGTTCAATGCTCGAAATGAGATGTAGATAGGCAGCCAACAACTGATGAAGTGCCGTTCTTTATGTTACTTGTCCTACTTTCCATTTGTTTCACTCGTTGTTTGCATACTGAACTCATTTGCTTTTTTATTTCATGTTACTGTTGGTGACGTCCTGTACCCATATGTGTGTGTGTGTGTGTATCTGTGTATATAAATATATATATATACTAGCTGAAGGTGACCCGCTCTACGCGCGGGTAAGGGTGTGGTTGTTACTTTCTGTTGCTTCCTTTCAGCACGTAAAAAGCAGCATCTGAACGTGGCCGATTGCAGCGCCGCCTTGACTGGCTTCTGTGTCAGTGGCACGTAAAAAGCACCAACCGATTGTTGACGCTGCGAGCCCCCCTGGCACCTGTGCCTGCGGCACGAAAATAGCACCCACTACACTCACAGAGTGGTTGGCGTTAGGAAGGTCATCCACCTGTAGAAACACTGCCAGATCAGACTGGAGCCTGGTGCAGCCTCCTGGCTTCCCAGACCCCGGTCAAACTGTCCAACCCGTGCTAGGACGGAAAACGGACGTTAAACGATGATGATGATGATGATGATTCTCCCTCTTTGTTTCTCTCTCCTTTCTCTCTCACTTTCCCACTCTCTTACTTTTCTTTTCTCTCGGACTCTCCCTCGCTTTCTCTTACTCTCTATCTTTATCTATCTCTCTCCCATTTATAAACAACAAAAGATCTTGAGTAAGTTGAGAAATAAAATATTTAGAAAGATCAATCATAAATATCAGGCAGTGGCAACGGAAAGGTCTGCTTCAAGGCAGACAGCAAAACGCTAACATTTAAAAGGGACAGACGAACTTGCGAGCTGAATAAAAATAATAAAATATTGGAAAGCAAAGTTTGAAGGGATAGAATCTGAGGATAGTAGAGTCACCATGACTAGCATTTCTTAACGACGGACAGTTTAACGGCTGGCGTAAAATTTTGAACTTGATGTAAAAGAAAATTCGTAAACACCAAGTTTTGAAGTGATTCTTTCTCAAGACAGTAGACTCACCATGGCAAGCATTCAAAACCTCTTCATCATGGACGGCAACACATTGAAGATTAAAAGGCTGGCGCAAATTTTTTAGCTTGATGTAACAGAGAATTCCTAAACACTCGCTCCTTTAAATTTTAATCCCCTTCCAGCCCCATTTATACCCCTTTTCACCTTTTGGTTAATATAACCCGATTTCATTCGGGTCTACTGGGGCCACATTTTATAAGATGAGGAATTTTGTCCTAGAGATCACGCCTTTCATTTGAGGAAAAAAATAGTTGTCATGCAAACTTGCCAACACTTTTAACCCTTTCGTTACCAAACCGCCCAAAGCCGCCTGAAAAAAATTTTGGCTAATGTGACCAAACCGCCCAAACTCGCCCGTATTTACCTATTCATATTTAAATGAGAATATCAGAGCAAATCTCTTTATTACATTCGTGAAACCACGTGATTATACTTCGTAAACAGTTCATCTACAGTTTTGTACAACAATCGAAGTGTAATTTTAATTCCGTGAATTTTGGGAGATTTTTTCCAAAATTTGTTCCTATTGTGTTTTCAAACTTTGTAATTCTGACAAAAAAATGGATACGAATTTCATCATATCAAGCAGTGAGTCAGAATTCGAAGGATTTTCTACTGAAGACCTTGATAAATCTAACTCTATGACTGAAAAAAAAAAAGCACGTGGTATTTGATAATGCATCTGATGTTTCATTTTCCGAAAGTGAAAACAGTGAATCCGAGAGCTCCAACAGCGATAAAGAAAATGAATTGGCACCTGAATGGAGTGAAAATTGAAAAACTGTTTCTTTCGGTGATTTTTCTGAAGAAACTGGACCAAGCCACAGACTTTCCCAGGAGAGTAAAGCCTTAGACTATTTCTTTTTACTTTTTCGAATGAGCCTATTTGAAATTATTACGGCGGAAACGAACCGTTACGCTAAATGTAAACAAAGCGAAAGAAAGGATAGTTAGTGGTTTCCCCACAACCTTAAATGAAATTAAGACTATTTTGCCATAAATATTATTATGGGTATCAGAAAGTTACCCAGAATAACAAATTCTATCGTAAAATTTTGTTGTATACCCAATTGAATATTAGCTTATAACCCATTTTCTATAGCGATGTTTGAACAAAATTTTAATAATTTTATATTTTGTTGAATTTACCTGTATCTACCTGCAATTAGAGTCACTTTGTGACAAAAATTATAGTATAGAATTGGTTGAGAACATTTCATTCAATTATCTTCCAAAAATCACATCAATATATTGATAAATAAAAAAGTTATAGTTGTTTAATGAAACCAGACTAACTTTATGATTATGTTAGAAATTAATTGAAACACATAAGGGGGTGTATTTTGGTCAGAAATATAGTAACGAAAGGGTTCATAGGTGTGCATATTTTCAGCTGAACCGACCGACCACATAATGCACACATATATTATATATATATATATATATATATATATAATATATATATATATATAATATATATATATACATATATATATATATATATACATATATATATATATAATGTGTGTGTGTGTGTGTGCATGCATTATATATACAAATTATATATATATATGTATAAATTAAATTAGAGATAAAACCACTAATAGGCAAAAATAAACAAAAACAAAAACATAAAAATAAAAATATAATATAGAAAATATAGAAAATTGAAAAATTTAAATTATTTAAATTTAAAATAAAAATTATTAAATTATATTTATAATTTGTTTAAAAATATATATAACTATCAAAAAGTATTAAAAAGTTTAATATACATAAATACAGATATATACACTTTGTATATATACATTATATATACATATTTATATATCGAACACACACACACACACATATATAAATGAACGCAATGAATATCTGATTCATAATATCTGTTCTCATGATTGTGTGTTGTTGGTAGCAATGATAATTCTCCCTATGAATGCAGACAGATACATCAAAGAAAGCCGTCTGACGAACTTATAAAGGGAAAGTGAAAGGGAGTTGAGGGGAATACATTAAATAACGGGAGTGGACTTCTCAAAGTTATAAATGAAGGGGAATAAGAGAGGGAAAGGAGGAAATAGCGTGAGTGAGGAAGATGGCCCCTAGCAACCACAACTTTCAAGATAGGGATTTCTAAGGTAGCCCACGGGCATCGTCACCTCATTCTACATGTCCCTGTAAATTTTGGAGCGAATCGGACGGGATGTAGAGGCATTGAAGGCAATCCAAGCGGTAAAAACGCATTTCAGTTTTATATATAGAGATATACATACATATATATATGCATATATATTATTTATATATATATACACACACACACACACATATATATATATATATATATATATATATACACACGTGTATACACACACACACACACATCTATATACCCGTATAGTCAACCAGGTGATACACGAAGGAGTCATACCCAATGACTGGTGCAGCAGCATACTAGTCAACTGCTACAAAGGTAAAGGTGATGCCCTAGATACAAATAATTACAGAGGTATCAAGCTGTTGGATCAAGTAATGAAGGTTACGGAGAGGGTCATAGCCCAACTAATCAGAGAGAGAGTTAGTTTAGATGAGATGCAGTTTGGGTTCGTGCCAGGAAAAAGTACCACTGATGCTATATTCCTGGTAAGGCAGCTGCAGGAGAAATACCTAGCCAAGATAAGCCCCTGTACCTGGCTTTCGTTGACATGGAGAAAGCTTTTGATAGGGTCCCCCGATCCCTTATCTGGTGGTCAATGAGGAAACTAGGGATAGATGAATGGCTGGTGAGGACTGTGCAAGCCATGTACAGAGATGCCGTAAGTAAGGTTAGGGTTGGCAACATGTACACAGAAGAATTCAAAGTAGAGGTTGGGGTCCACCAGGGTTCAGTACTCAGCCCCCTCCTATTTATCATAGTACTCCAGGCAATTACGGAGGAATTCAAGACAGGCTGTCCCTGGGAGCTCCTCTACGCTGACGACCTTGCTCTTATTGCTGAGTCACTATCAGAACTGGAGGAGAAGTTCCAAGTGTGGAAGGAGGGTTTAGAATCAAGGGGCCTTAGAGTCAACCTAGCTAAAACCAAAGTACTAATAAGTAGAAAGGTAGACAATCCACAAATATCTTCAGGAAGATGGCCCTGCTCGATCTGTAGAAAAGGTGTAGGTAGAAACTCTATAAGATGTACCCAGTGTAAGCTATGGACACATAAGAGGTGCAGCAATGTCAAAGGTAGGCTAACTGGGAAGATAGTTTTTGTATGTGGCAGATGCTCGGGAGCATTAACCTCCGAAAATCTGCAGAAAACAACTTCCGTCACTTTCCAGGGGGAAAAACTAGAAGTAGTTGATAGCTTCCGTTATCTAGGTGACCAAGTCAGTAGTGGGGGTGGGTGCACTGAAAGTGTAACTGCTAGAATAAGAATAGCCTGGGCAAAGTTTAGGGAGCTCTTACCTCTGCTGGTGACTAAAGGCCTCTCGCTCAGAGTAAAAGGCAGACTGTATGATGCGTGTGTACGAACAGCCATGCTACATGGCAGCGAAACATGGGCTGTGACTGCTGAGGACATGCGTAAGCTCGTGAGGAATGAAGCCAGTATGCTCCGATGGATGTGTAATGTCAGTGTACATACTCGACAGAGCGTTAGCACCTTGAGAGAAATGTTGTACCTAAGAAGCATCAGTTGTGGTGTGCAAGAGAGACGATTGCGCTGGTATGGTCATGTGGCGAGAATGGATGAAGATAGGTGTGTGAGAAAGTGCCAATCCCTAGCAGTTGAGGGAACCCGTGGAAGAGGTAGACCCAGGAAAACCTGGGACGAGGTGGTGAAGCACGACCTTCGAACTTTAGGCCTCACTGAGGAAATGACCAGAGACCGAGACCTTTGGAAATATTCTGTACGTGAGAAGACCAGGCAGGACAAGTGAGCCCAGCCCACTTATGAATGCCTTTCCTCCCTTGGACACAAAGACCGGTTGAGGCAAGCGAAGTCGATATAGAACCTCATCCGACGACAGACACCCATCCCAACCCCCCATGCTTGCGAAGACATGTTGGGGCAAGCGAAATCGAAATCGAAATCGAAACCGAATTGAACCAGCCAGGATCCCTGGCCTGGTGGTACGTAAAAAGCACTATCCGACTCGGGGCCGTGGCACGTAAAATACTCCAATGCGACCGTACGACAGGCACCCATGCCAACCCCCTTTGCTTGTGAAGACATGTTGGGGCAAGCGAAATCGAAATCGAATTGAACCAGCCAGGATCCCTGGTCTGGTGGTACGTAAAAAGCACTATCCGACTCGTGGCCGTGGCACGTAAAATACTCCAATGCGACCGTACGACAGGCACCCTTGCCAACCCCCTTTGCTTGTGAAGACATGTTGGGGCAAGCGAAATCGAAATCGAATTGAACCAGCCAGGATCCCTGGTCTGGTGGTACGTAAAAAGCACTATCCGACTCGTGGCCGATGCCAGCACCGCCTCGACTGGCTTCCGTGCCGGTGGCACATAAAATACACCAATCTGACCGTGGCCGTTGCCAGCCCCGCCTGGCACCTGTGCAGGTGGCACGTAAAAAGCACCCACTACACTCACGGAGTGGTTGGCGTTAGGAAGGGCATCCAGCTGTAGAAACATTGCCAAATTAGACTGGAGCCTGGTGCAGCCTTCTGGCTTCCCAGAACCCCGGTCGAACCGTCCAACCCATGCTAGCATGGAGAACGGACGTTAAACGACGATGATGATGATGATGATATATACATCTCATCATCATCGTTATCGTTTAACATCTGTCTTCCATGAATATATGGGTAGGATGGTTGACAGGAGCCAGCCAGGTAGAAGACTGCCCCAGGTTACTGTGTCTGTTTTAGCAGGGTTTTTATGACTAGAATCCCTTGCTAACACCAACCACTCTGTAGAGTGGACTCGGTGCTTTTAGCATAAGGTCAGTTTTGGCATGAGTTTTACAGCTAGATGCCCTTCTAAATGCCAACCACTTTACACTGTGGATTGGATGCTTTTTATGTGGCACTAGCACTGGCAGGGTCACCAAATAACTCGTGAGACAAAGAATTTTGAGAGGGCAGGGACATTTGAGAAGGGGAACTCATGTCAGAGGACGAAAGATTACAGTGTGACTGAAAGACTTTTCATTGTTAATAAAACTTATCTAATCACCTATCTAAACATTTTATGAACTAATACATTTGAATTTATCTTGATTTAAATTTGTAGTGCTTCCTGTTCAAAAATTACCTTCTTTCTATATGAAATAACTTATAATATCCTTATTTTGAATGAAGATTGCCCCTTTTGGTCAAACTGCTCCTAGTATTCTTGTTTTTAAGTGCTTTATTCATTGACAGAGCATTTTCATTACCAGAGACCTATTTCTGCCAACTTGATTCTACATGACACTTTCTAGTCCTAATTGAAACTATTTCACACTGCTTAATATTAATTGCTAACATAGGCTCAAAGCCTTGAAATATAGGAGCTGGGTATACCTGATTAGACTAAATACCATACTTCCCTTAATATTGTTATATGGCTTGACAGTTTTGGAGAAATGTAGAGTTATTTATAGCGGCCTCAGATTCGACTGATACTTTATTTCATCAACCTCTAGAATGATGAAAGTCAAAGATGATCTCAGCAGGATTTGAACTCAGAATGTAAAGGTATGAAACTAAGTGCAGCAAGGCATTTTGACAATCACTCTACCAACTCTGCCAATCCACTGTTTCTCACTAAATATTGGTAATTCTTTGCTTAATGCTTAAATACCCCACTTTATATTTCCTTTCCTTGCATATAACCAAAAGAAAGTTTTGTTCTTTTATCTGAAGATACTGACAGATGAAATAAATATCATACCATGAAGAAAGGTCACAAACTTCATCTTGAGATCTGATCTCCAACTCTGATTCATCCATCTTTTAAATCCTTGGATCTGAAAATTGAAAATAGGGAAGTTAATTTGAGTTGACAAATCAGAATGTCCTGCAAGAAAAAAAGAAAACAAATCAATTATTTCTCAGTCTCTGTAGCTTTACTGATTGGATGGTAGACATTTGTTTAGCCCCAGATCAGTTCTTGGTTGAGTATAACTGATCAAAGCCTTCCAGCTATACTATTTTTTTCTTTTTACTAACAGTGTACTTTATCTGATGTGCCCTTCTCTATTTTGAGACAGTAGGGTGTGCTTTGAGAGATATTTGGTGCTTTTCTAGCAGGTTTAGTGACCCTATGCAAGATTCCTTGCTGCCTAGTGGATAAATAATGGGTTACAGGGATACTATTTAGAAACTTTGCCTTTAGGGAAGTTTTTATTTAGATCAAGTTGTGCATGACTAATTGTGTGCCTTTAAGTATCGTATTTAAGAGTTGAACACAGCACTACAAAATAACAATTGTGATTCAGTTTTACAGTGCCTCATTGTTTACAGCAGTGAACTGTCCTACCTATGGTGCCTATTTACAGTTAGACTGGATTATTTATGAGTTCAGTATCTTAACCAGAGATACTGTGCATTGCTAGGAATAGGATATGTGCCATTAATCCTTTAGTCAACAAATTGATATTGTATTGTGATTCTTGTGATATGAGGTTGAGGGGTAATAGATGTTGATTGACTGAGAACTTCTGTTGTTGTTACTGGAGTAGTCTTGGTCAGAGAAAATTTTAAAGAAATTTTGCTGCTATATTGAGCAGGGATATCAAATATTTAGAAGAGTAAACCACTATAAAAGGAATGAGAAACCAGTTCAGTATCCAATTCTGTGATTCATTTATTCCAGAAAAATTTTAGAAAAATGTTACAGAGTTTTAAAGTTTGATCATTTTTACCCAATCAGAAAATAGGATTTGGAAGCTAGCATTTTCTGCATGATAGATGTCTATCACTGAATGAAAGCAAAATCATTTTGATGGTGAAGTTTTAAACAAAATGAAAATAATTACATATCATATAAAAGAGAGCGAGAGAGAGAGAGAGGGGGGGGGGTTGGAAAAGCAAGTGTGAGAGATATACAGTGAAAGAGAGAAAGAGAGAGAGAGTGGTAAATATATATAGAGAGGAGAAAAGCATAAAAGACAGAGAGAGAGAGAGAGAGAGAGAGAGAGAGAGAGGTAGACGTGGTGATCTGAAAGTTGAGTTATTTCTCATAGTAGATTATATTTTTTGATTACTAAGTACCAAAAACCTTCTCATTAGGATACAGATTTCAAAAATCAAATCTATTTTTCTCAACAATGCACCATTTCAGAACCTTTCTGTGATATACACAAACATACACTCTCATTTATATAATATATATATGCACACATACACACATATAAATTCATGCCTGAAAATCTATTTCTGTATGTGTTTATGTATACATGTGCAAATCTGTAAAACTTAGCTATTTGATAAATAAAGATTAATAAAATTAGTACCAGACAGCAATGCTTACTGAAGTTGATATGACTGACTAAAACTCTTGAAGATAATGTCCTGCCAACAAGTAGTGAAAAAATAAAAGAATTAGTACCATAGAGTAGTTTCAGGACCATGCTATTAGCTAAGTACTAGATTGAAAAACAAAAATAAGCACTAGGATTAACCTGTTCAGCTAAAACCCTTCAAAGTGGTGCCCCAGCATTCAAATATGCAGACTGAAACAAGTAGAAGATAAAAGATTAAAAAATATAGCTGAAGCAGGCAACACAATTTGATCTGAATATGTTCTTGCCCAAAACTAGAACATTAACTAGAGTAAGTGGGTGCAAACATGGCTATGTGGTTAAGACATTCACTTCCCAACTGCATGATTTCAAGTTCAATTTCATTGTATGTCATCTTTGGAAAGTATCTTCTGCTGAAACCACCTATTGAAAACCAAAACTTAGTGAGTGAAATTTATTAGACAAAAACTGTGTAGAAATTCAAGACAGATGTGTTGTTCTCTGTTTGAATTGTCTGTCAGCCTCTTTTGATGGTCAAATGTATTGTCAGTTTCTCCTATGTTACTTTCTAGTTGGGTCATTGCTCAACCACATACGATCTTGGGTTATTGATTTTGTCTTTGATGAGTGCTGGTATTATTTAGTCCTTTACTTGTACTCGTACATAATCACCAGGATCCAATGATGTGAGTGGCTTTCTTGTGTGTTGGTTGTAATACTTCTAAATCAGCCTTTGGAGGTCAGCATATCCATCTGATAGATTTATTGTATGAGGGTACAGTAGCTGACATGATGTAGGTAGTATTGTCCTCAAACGTCAATAATACATAACAAGTTGTGCAGGTGATTTACCAACCTTGTCTATTGAAGTATTTATTAAGTCTAACAGTTCCAGGCAGTTCTTTTGTTTTCCTCTCTACATTCTTTTATCAATATCTTCATGAGTTTCATTCTGAGTTCAAATTCCACAGAGGTCAACATTGCCTTTGATCCTTTTGGGGTCGATAAATTAAGTACCAGTTGCGTACTGGGGTCGAAATGATTGAATGGCTCCCTCCTCAAAAATGACAAGCCTTGTGCCTAGAGTAGAAAAGAATATCTTCATGAGTTTCATTGCAATTTCAGCTGGTCCATTTGATTGTAGAAATCATTGACTGGCTTTGATATGGTCAAAGTCCCACATTTTAGCAAAATTTTTCAATTCTTCAAAAAATAATTGCAAAGCATTGTTTGAAATTAGAATTTCTGTTATTCCTTCTATGACAAAGACTGGTTTCAACTTGTTTATAATTGTAAAACTGGTTTGATTACTCAACTGTATTATCTCAGCAAATTTGATGTAATACTCAACAATAATTAAATAACCATCACCACTAGTTCAGAACAAATCAACACCAACCTTTAACCATTGACATTGAGGCAGTAACAGTTCTTTAAGACTGTTCTGAATTTTACACATATGATATGCTTTTCAACTGCTTTCCAATGAATCCCTGACAGGCAAAGACTGTACATCTCTGGCTTTGATGTTCCTGGTGAAACTTTCACTTCTGAATGATTCAGGGATGATTCTACTGTCACTTTTGAAAGGCAATTGGTTGTGATATACAATTTCATCACAGAACTCCCAATATGGTTTCAATGATGGCGGTTCCAGAAGGGTAAGGAGGTAACTAGTAGTGCAGAGAAAAGAGAGGATGTAATATGTGCCAATTCTGCTCTCAAGTGATTACAGTAGCCAAGTAATGCCACAGACAAAGGAGTGATGAGTGTTAAAGAAAGGGGAGTTGGGGCATGAGATGTAGGGAATGTATGATGGGGCAGAATGAGTGTAGGTACAGGGCCCTACATGTACAAGCATAAACAAAATATTTTTAAGGTCTCATCTTGTTGTGATGGATGGATCTTCTTGAACACAGCAAATTGCCAATCATTTTGATCCCTTGTTAGCTGCTCTGTGAAGCTCAATATCTTGAGACCAGCCTTCACTACTCTGGTTTCTCCTCACCCCAAGCAGTTAAATCTTTTACCTTTTACTGCTTCATCCAATGTCAACAAATCATTTTCCTGTGTGCTTATTTCTAATAGCAAAATGATTTTGCTTATGGTATTTTGCCCATAGTTTCCCATAGGCAGGGCATTATTTAAGTGAATGAATTCTATCATATTTTACTACATGAATAGATACAATCATTTGTGGGATTTTCTTTGAATTTTGGATGGGGTGCTTTTAAACTGTCCTGGGTTTTTTTTTTTTTTTTGCTGGTGTTTGTGTCATGGCTAAGATTAAAGAGCCTTCAGTGATCCATTTAATCTGTGTATCATTTTCTACATCCTGAAGCAGTGGTACTAAAATATATTTGTTCTGTATTCCAAATAGAATCCTATCTCTGAATAAATTGTCCTGTAAATTTCAATATCAGTTAGAAATAAGTCAAATTTCTTTGATAGTAACTGGTTTCTACTAAAAAAGTTGATAGTGGACACATGTTTTTTTTTGTTTTTTAGGGTGACAGTACTCTCAGAACTTTGTTTAATAGTTATAATTTTATCTTTATCATTTAGGTTAAGTTGCAACTTGCACTTTTCTGTCTTTTTCCATTACTCTTGGACTAACTGAATAAAGCAAAAGTCATTGCTGTTTCCAGACCTGCAAATCTCAGGTTTAGACTAATTGTATCGTAAAATATGACCAGGGCACTTCACTTTCAAATGGCTTGCACATGCAGTTTATGTGCACATAAGGGCAGTTCAATAAAATCAATAAAATTAAAGGAGAGACTAAATACTCATCTTTGTTAAAAGGTATATATTAGTGACAGTATTAATACAGAGAGGTAATATTTATCTCCACATAAACATGGATGTTTTGTTAGAACAAACTACACTGCTGTAGTTACCATGATGAGAAACTCTCACATTGGCTTTTTGGTTCAAAATGCACATTTGTTTATGTTGCGAGCAGGGAGATAAATCCCTGCCACCTCCAGATCAAGCGATTTCAACCTTGTTTAGTCTTGTCAATGATGAACACTCAACCGCAAGAAGTAGCAGCGAATCATCACCCTGCCAGCAATATATAGATTGACAATACCAGAACAGACGCTGGTGTAAAAATGAGCAAGTTAGCTTGTTAAAAAAAAACATATATTAGCAACAGAGGCAGTATTAATATCAAGTGCATTTTGTATAGAATATAAAAAAAACAATGAGAGTTTCTCTCGTGGTAACTACTGCAGTATAGTTTGTTCTAACAGAACATCCACTTTTAAGTGGGGATAAATACTATCACTCATCTTTGAGTCTTTATCTTTCTTCTGTGGTGAGAGGTTACCTTATTATAACACCGTGTTATGTTGCATTATAATGAGATAGATAACTAGATAAAAGGTGACTTTACTCATAGCTTATTAATCTGGGGGACATGGCTGGAATACTGACTCAAACTGAATATTTTATCAAGATGATGGGTTAAATAAATAATAAGTAATTTTATAATTGAAGGGAAGTAACTCAAAACACTACAAATATGGTCTATGGGTGAGGTCAGGCCAAATAATACTTGACCCCCTACCATATCAGATACCTTACTGATCCAACAAGGATTTACACTGCTGTTTTTGTTGTTTAGAGTCATGTCAACACTTGGCAGATCAAAGGAATTCCAGCCATGACCATCTTGTCCTTCTCTCAGTCATTGTGTATCAAAAACTAAATCATCCAATGTATCTTTCCTGTTTTAAGGGTGATTTGACTGCTATTTTTAGTAGGTTGCATTATGGTAGTAATGTGGCTATTTGTGGTGAGAGTAAGTTGATAACACCATATATTTAGTTCCTTATTTTAGTTTGTCTAAAACGGATGGAAGATGTCCCAAGCCCTCTTAGTGTGCACAGACGACAAGACAGAGATAACAGTGAGGGGAACTAGCATAGTTAACATTTACTGTGAATCATTTCAGTTGTTAGAGAAAATACATAGGAAGTGAAGAGGAAGTTTCAGAAGAAATGAGACGTTTTTCAGGAAAAGGGGACACCTCATGCCTTTGGCATATTTTTATACAGCCTGTTATCTCAATAAAGAGATCTCTACTGGTTCCCATCAATGGAATATTCCAATTTTTTTATCAACTTGGCTACTCAATGAATTATATTGAGTATTCCACAAGACTCTTGTATCCTTAATGTAATTCTCAGGCAATATCAGCTTGGCACAAAGCTGATCCTGTGAATTAAAAGTACAGTCCACCTAATTTTATAAGATTCATGCAGTTTCTCTCAACCCACTTTAACTCACAGAGTGACATTACTGACTAGTTTAAGAACTACCACACATATTTGCAAGTGTGTATATACAACTGAGTATAGGAGATCGAACAGCTTCTGTACTATATTCTCAGTCTTAATCCTACGAATGGGTTGATCTTAATAGAACAATAGGTTTTTGGCTAAAAATCATATAACAACAAAGGACAGATATCTATGTAGGTATTGTTTAACTCTAGGTCAGTCTCAATAGAGCAGATTGTTCAAAGTTGTTCACTCATAATTAGCCCATCCTATCTCTTTTTCTCTGAATCTGGATATGTATGACCAATGTCTCTTTTAATTTTTTGGTGTGTGTTTGTGCACAAATTTGCCTGTATGCCATTTTTTTTCGTTTGTAAGGGATGTATGCATTCATGCTAGCAATCTTCAAAATAATTCAGTTTCATCTCAAAACCCTTGTGCACACACATCTTTTCCTTTGTGCACATGCTGTAAAACATGTACACATGCATAGCTTAAAGGGTACATCACTTAGGACCTTCTAAAACATTAATGGTTTGAAGTGAGGATGATTTTATCTACTCTTAGCAGACCAAGATACCACAAAGGAACTCCCTCACTAAAAGAGGTTGCTCCATATAATGGACATCGAGTCCAAATACTCCTAAACCATACACAACCATCAAATACATAATAAAAACAATTTCAACAGTGTAGTACTAGATACACAAGGCTGAACGATAGATGGGATATCATAATTGGGGCTCTTTTGATCAAAGGTCTGCTTGAATAGGAGTTATACAACAACCAAACCACCTTCTAAAACGATGTAGAAAGGTTAATTAGCAAAGGTATCAATTATATCTCTAATCTATGTTCAAATGCACTGAAGTAACTATTTTGTTTTGTCTCCGCAGAAAATGCCTAATTCTACGCCAAACTGTTATACCAGATGTGGGAATGTTAACTTGAGTAAGACTGGCATCCAGTGCACAAAAGGGGAATATTTATCTTAAAACAATTGAATTTGTGACTAAGTGCTGGCCATCTGGTGATGTATGGCCAAGATATATATGCATGTTTTCCTTCTCTTTTTAATTTAGAATAAATTTTGATTGGCCACCTACTTAGGTAGCAAGGTTGTGAATGAAAGCATCTTGTTTTAACTGTAAGAAGATCTTGTAGATTTTTAGTTCCTAAATAATGTAATCATTTGTAGTGTATGAATTATGGATTTGCTTTCTCTCCTCAAGATCCCAAGTTCAGCCATGCTTTGCTCCAGATGGGTTGGCATGTATCCCATTGCTCCAACAATAATAGGTATGAAGCTGAAAGTGTATCTTAGGTACTGGATTTGCAAACTCCTTATCAATGGTCCATAGATGCCCTATTTGTCTTGTATTTTTTTTACCACATTGGTGTCCAGAGGGCAGTTGATTTTCACAACAGAACATATCCTTTCTTTGTGGCCTCATACAACAATATCTGGTTGGCTATGCTATAACTTGATGGCTGTTTTGATTTTTAAGTTTCATGGTCCCAATATGGTCAACTTCGTCACTTTTCTGTTTTTTGTTATCCTGTTCCAGACTGTTCTGGCCACCACATCAGACCTCATGGGAAGATAATATGTGGAAGACATTCTCTTGCAGTTGGCAATAATGTGGTTGATATCTTCAGTCTTGGTCTAGCACATGCTATATTTGTTTTCTGGCCTTTATGCTGTAGGTATTAGTGAGGATCTCTTGCTCTTGAATTGCATAGTAGTAGCCTTTGAAGTTGGATATCATAAACTTGTTGGTGCTCCATGTCAAGCTTTTGTTTGTGTTTTATGACCAAGTACCCATGTACTATCTTCTCAGTGAACTGGTTCATTTTTGTTATTTCATTCTGATAAATAGATTTTACTAATGCCTCTTGAGGAGAGATCTGTATCAGCTCTTATTTCATACCTCTCAAGTTCATCAGCTATCCTAATTATACTGTTGGTTACATAGTCACAAACTTGGACAAGATAGTTACTGGTCTCTTTCCTCTGCTGCAGATGTTTCAGTATCCGATGTGCTTAATATGACATCAATAGAGATTTAAGATCACAACCACCATTGTTGCATGGCAAGTATAGCCTGTCTACATCTCCACTGATGCTGAAGTTTCCTGAGTAGCTTGCAAGTTTGAACATCAATCTCATTGAATTCTTGTAGTGACCAGTTCAGAAGCCAAATGTAGACATGAGGACAGGCACTGCAAAGGTGTTGTGGGCAATACATTTGTTGTAAATTAAGAGTTCTGATGACCATGTTATCTTTACTCTCCTGAAGTATTCATTCTTGGTCTTCTCCTTATTTATGGGTCCATCATATCTGACATTCTCATCTTGTCCAAGATATCTACAATTGTCACCTGACTATAGAGGCTGTATTATCAAGCCATTCATCTTTAAGTTTTCAGAGGGCACAACTTTTCCACATTTATAATCAAAACAGCACATTTTGACTTTTAATGAGAGAACAAAGAACAACTCTGACAGGTTATCAACCTAAAATATACCTTTTTAGCAGTAAATGCTATCCAACTCAATTTGCTCCTTATTACTCCTAAGGAACAAAGTGGTATTCCAAGTTTTGGTCAGGTGTTTAATAGCATTCACTAGTGGTTGTGGCACTTTGACTAACTGTAAAGTCTTGATAATCCACCCATGTGGTATTCTACCAAAAGACTTCAGGTAGTCCATCTAGAAAAGCCTTTTGGTAGTCCATACTACAGTTTAATTTCTATGATTCATTAGTGCTTTTTTCTGGATCAGTTAGTTAATTAGTAGCTGTTGTATACAGCTCCACATTTTCTTTCCTCCAACTTACTCAGGGGTTATAACGTTGATGGTAACACAAGGTCTGGCAAGAAAGATTGAGACACCCAGTGTATAATTTGAACATGATGTTCTGGCAAACTATTGGGCAGTAATTTTTAGCAAGGGTGGTTTGGCTATTTGTGGGAATAAGGAGTGTAGTTTCAGTTGATAATCATTGGGACAGTTCTTGTGTGCCCTTGATACTTTATCCACACAATCGTATGTATGTATGCATGCGTGTGCGTAAGTACATATATATATATATATGTATGTATGTATGTATACACATACTGTCATGTCTTAGTTAACAAGGAGTGCTTTCCTATTTTAAATATACATTTGAGCCCAAGTTTTAAAAATATATTTCGACCTTTTTAATTCCGATTTCAAAAGCCAAATCTTTAAAGCATCATCACTACAATTAAAACAAGCACAACAGCCAGTGACGCCATATCTTATATATACAGAAACATATCTTTCATCTTCCATTATATTCACATCTACCCGATTCTTCCTCTCCCTTCTCTGCCCCTCTTTTGATATCGCGATATCGATTTTATCGAAGCTATAATGCTATATATATTTACATATAACTTGTTCTTCAATAATTAATGATAATAAAATTATTAATTAATAATTAATTAAATAAAATATAGTTGAAAATGAAGAGAGTGAAATTAGAGCGAACGGTGTTGCTCTTTCAACAATCTCGGCTAATAAAATGTCCGTCACCGACCATTATGCCAACAACCAAACAATTTTAGCTCATTTATTTATGTTTGACACCTTTCAAAACGCATCTACGACTGTATATAATTGTGATATATAATAACAAATGTTAATGTGATATATAATAAATAATACTAATACACAATCAATCTTCGTTGACAAAAATGGAAAGTATTCAGTGATATACTGAATACAATATATATATATATATTGAATGTAAAACCAGTGTACCGCCCAGCAAATATAATTATGCACGTACGTATTTAAAAGAAAGAACATATGGAAAATATTTCGTGTCATGTATTACAATAAATACGCGATATATTATATTTCATTTAAAATATGAGGTGCGAGTTTATATATTCAATTCGTACACCGAATAATGTTCAGGTTAATGTCAGCGTTTAACTACACACACTATACACATGCGAACAATCTTAAATTGTTCACCCGACCGTTGTGTGTCTATGTGTGTGCATATGTATACACATGGTGTGTATATATGTATGGATGTATATGTGTGTGTATATGTATATATGTGTATATGTATGTATGCATATGTTTGTATGTATGTATGTGCATGTATATGTGTATGTGTGTGTATACACACACACTCACATAGATGGAGGCGATCATCTTATAATTACCGAAGAGAAGTAGACAAATAGCTTGAGCAATATCAACTATGTTTCTTAATGGTCCATTAAAATACAAACGTACATTAAAAATAGGGGACGGAGGAAAAGTAGAATAATAATAGCATTCAGGCCAGCCATAAAACAGAACCAGTTACCGTTATGGTTCTTTGCCAAACTCGACCCATCATTAACTCTAGCAAACAAGCATTACGATCACAAATGCAACTATCCTTTTTCGCACCATCTTCTTTACGCCCAATAACGCCACATAATATTACGAAAGCCCGTGTCTTGTGCACTAACAACAAATGCAGCAGTAACAATAACAACTAGTGCAGCAGCAGCAGCGGTAACAACAACAACAACAACAACGACGGTAACAACAACAACAGCACCTGTAAACAGTGTTTCCGTCGGCAGGAGAGAAACGGGGGTGGGCTTTTCCTGTGTTACGTGCATGTGTAACTACTATTGATCCACATTTTTAAGTTTACATATACATACATGTATTCAAAGAGTGAGTGAGAGATAGACATGCCATCAGAGCAAGATAGGTTGTCATACATACACATATACACTTACATATATACACACACACACACACACACATATATATATATATATATATATACATACATACATAGATACATACATATACATACATACATACACACACACATATATGTATACATACACACACATATACATATATATACATACATACACACACACATATATATATATATATGTATATATATATATATATATATATATATAGTTACCTACCTTGCCCTGATGGCATATCTTTTTTTATAAGTCATTCTTTCTCTATTTCTTGACATCTCTTTAGAGATAGACAGATAGATAGATAAATTTAATTCCACTCGTCTCACTTGCTACTTCTCAAACTCCCTCTATATCTTTACAAATATCTAGCACACACAAACACACACATATAGAAACATTAAACGGAGACAAAAGACTAACCTTGGACCCAATAATATACAGATCGACTGGTGGTGTGGAAGCGTTCAGCCCTCTAGAAACGGCGTGCCAGGCTTAACATTCTAGCAGCAGACATTCACCCCCTCAATCAATACTCCCTTTCTTACATGTGTCTAGGTACAGTCCTCTAGCTAGCTATTTATCAATGTTGTTAAATATCTATCTAAGTCATCCGTCTAAGTATTTAAATTTTTATTTCATTTATAGAGTGTGAGTGTATATGTAAACATATATATGCGTATTTGAATAATTGAATATATAAATATTTATTTGTATATATATGTGTGTCTATCAGTGTATGTGTGCGTGCAGTTGGGACGGTGTTCACTGAATTTGCGTATCCTCTCTAAAAACATGTCACATTGAAAGAGTGTATTGGTGTCATGAAAGACAGAGAGCTGGCAATAGCTTTCTAATTTTCTTTTTTTTATGAATCCATTTAGCTCTTTGAGTTAAAAAATAACATTTTATATAATAGATAGATAACCCTAGACCTGAACAAGTCGGTCAGATATGACTTTGGTATTTTAACCGTGAATTTCTTCGATTTAGGGATGCACAACATTACACTATCTATATTTACTTGATAGTGATCCGAAGAAAATTTAGCTATGATTACTAGAAGTTCAGGTGGTCTCACAAAGCTCTCTCGTTTACTCGATGGAGAGATGGTAAGATAAATAAGTAGATGGACAAATAGATAGATAAATAAATAAATAGTTGGAGCTATAAATAAAGGCGAGATAATTATGAAAAGGTATATATCTGAATACGGATAATGAGAGGAAATTATGCCACCGTCGAAAGCAACGTTTTACTGTACAGTGTCTAAAATACATGGAAGATAATTTTACAAAAATGTCAACGTTTTTTAATATAAAATATTCAGGAAAGGAAAGGAATAGCAATGGCCATGACCTTTGTCTACCTTCACAGATTGGTAAGATTGATGAGAGGGAGAACTTTAATGCGAAGGGAAAGCAGGACCTAATCGGAATGCTTTCAAAACTAGGAACTCTGCTGAAGGTACCAAAGTACAGGGAAGTGATGGTGTTAAACTGGGTAGTGTGTTAGGTCTACCATTCAAAATTAATTCAAGTAGAAACTATTAAATTTTAGCAAGATTCTTCGCGAGTTACTGGGATAAGACTGAACGGGAGGAAGCTAAAGTGCAGGGATGACAATACTGTGTTAGCCACAGAAGAAACAAACGGAAAATGGTATAACGGTAGTGATTAATAACGAAAATGTGGAAATAGACATACGACGTGAGATGAATTGAACTGATAAGCGACGATTTATTCTCCGTTATAAAATAGAATGATTGATATACATGAAATGATATAACATAAGCTAAAACAAGGATGTGTGAGAGACTTCGTGGTTAGGCTAGACTGTTGGTCTTGTAGGCAAAGTTGACGTACAGTTTGGTGGTGTGTAGAGGCAGCCGTTGGTCTGTTGGTTGTGTGGTCTTCATACAAGAACAATGTAGGCAGGCGTCTGGTAGAGATGAAAGCGGAAACTGGCTGGTGACGGATATATCGTTGCTGGAGACGAGTTGCGTGTGCCAAAGAATTTCTTTATTTGCCTATAGGGATATACATAGAGGGGACAGAATAAGGACGGTCAAAACTGTACCTTGATAACTTCTCTCGAACTGGTAAGGCCGATCGGTAGCACAGCCAAGGCAAGGATTTCTGGAAATTATCCATATACCTCGGCCTGAATGTCTTTCCGAATAGGTTGACTAGCCGGTTCCCATCGAAGCCCAGAGCTTTCCCCAGGACGTCGTCGGATCGTGCTTTAACAATCCGCAGTTGCCGGTACTACTCGCCCAGGAGAACAGAGTGAATGCTTGTCCGCACTCCTTCTACCATTCACCCATTCTAGGTCTTCACTTGATCCATGCGCCTAGGGACGTTAATTACGGAAAAAAGAACTTGACGTGCGGTGACCACATCTGTTCACCATCCAGGTAGAGCCAGAGATGTCTCAGCCTCAGCGCAAACTTGCGCATCATCAACCAAGGCATCCCTAACCCACCCTTTAAAGGTTTCTGGCAGCAGATGGAGCGCCTCACAAAAAGCAGAAAGGATCCGTTCCAACTTGGTCAGTCACACACCGGGGCAAGGCACGACGGTTAGGCGGTAGGTTATCACAGATGCTATAAACACCTATACAACCTCCGCCATCCCTAGCAAGGATAGCGTCTTCTCAGACCAGGTCTCGGTTACGGCCGTCATCTTGCCTGTGACCTCGCTCCAGCTTTTCTCCATCTGAATATCTGGTCCAAACCAGACCCCGAACAGTTTAACTTGGCCCTCCGTCCAACGTCCAACGACGCTGTTGGGAGGCATCGACTTGCCCCTCCAGGTGCCGAGTTGCAAGCCGACTGATTTATCCTGGTTAACTTTTGCCCCTTCTACCGGTTCGTATCTTTTGATTGTGTCTTCTACACGATGTAGCTGTCATTCATCAGACACGATAATGGTGACATCATCCGCATACGACACCCTGCCAGAACTTCAGGTGACTCAAAGAGAAAAGCTTTACTGAGGGAAGACAAGAAATGTCTCCCAGGAAAACATTCAGAAAAGGAGTGTGCTCCTCAGATGTTCTGCGCAACGCAGCAGCTGAGCAAGAGTCTTTTTTGTGCATGGCGCAAAGGATTGTCCAGCAGCTAACCTGGTTACACCAAGCACAAAGAAGGAACCTTGCCCACCACTATGCAAGACCACCACAGTCAACAGACACGGGATTGCCTCCCCTAACGCCTGCACAGCCGTCACCCCAATACTTTTACTAAATATTGGGGGCCTGTTGCATCAAAATAGAAACAAAATTTCTTTCCTGAGAGATCTTACTGCATGCAATCAAGCCCTATGCATAGCACTCGTGGTAACTCACCTCAAACCTGATATAGAAGACGCAGAAGTACACATACCAAACTATGCCATACTGCGAACAGACAGAAGGGAAAGGAGCCATGGTGGAGTTGCTGTATACATCCGAGATGACCTCACACCCCAGGTCTAGATGACATACTCAAATTCGGTATGTGACACTTTAATTGTATACATAAGACAACATAATATAGTCATATGCAATACATATTGCCCACCGGATGCTCCAAATTACATAGGCAGGTTTGAAGATTGCCTCACAAGAATTAAAGAAATCCTCATGAATCTGGAACACGACGTGACCATATTTCTTATGGGTGATTTCAACTTCCCCAACGTCAAGTGGCCCGAAGGTCACATACTCTCAGGAATGAATCATTGCAAGCAAGTACAGGTGGAGTCCCTGCTCAACCTCACCAATGCCTTATTCATGGAGCAAGTTGTACTCAAGCCAACTAGGGCGAATAACATTCTGGATCTCTGCTTCACGAACAATATGGACATCATTCATGATGTGAAAGTGACACCGACATCAGTTTCGGATCACAACATAATAGAGCTGTCTATGTTTGGGCCGAAAGTAACCAGAGACATACAGCCTAAAGGAAGCACCCAAAATCTCTCCAATCTGAACTTCCACAAAGCAGATTGGAAATCGATCCAAAATGAGATCCTCGGAGAGGACTGGCCGAAATGTCTCTCCACACCAGACATTGACATGAAACTAGAATGTTTCATGTCTTCTGTGCAAGCCGTATGCCAGAAATATGTCCCAGAGCACAAGGCCAAAACAAATAGGAGCTAGATTGGAAGAGATAGGAAGATCCTCATGAGACGACGGACGAAGGTTGCAAATCGACTCAACCAACATCCCAAAAGTAGTGAAACGTCCCGCCTAAAAACAACACTGATGGAGCATGAAAAAAGGCTGTAACAATCCTATGTGAGGGAGAAAGCAGACAAAGAAGCCTGGGTTATAAAAAAAACATTAAATCAAACCCAAAGGCCTTCTTTCATTACGCAAAAGAAACAGCCTCAGTACACTACAAGATAGGACCCCTCCTCCAAAAGGATGGCTCCCTCACAGACAGTCCAACTAAAATCAGTGAGATACTGAATGACCAGTTCAAAAGTGTCTTTACCACCCCGTTGGAACACAGGCAAGTGAACGAACCAGTGGACTCCTTTGCCGCCTCACATATAACCAGCGAGGCAGTTACAATAGAATACATTGACAATAGCGAAGAAAATGTACTACTAGCCATAGATGAAGTGGACACAAACTCAACTGCTGGTCCTGATGGTTTCCCAGCAATCCTCCTCAAAGCGTGTAAGCATGCCCTGGCAAAACCCCTCAAGATTCTCTTCCAGAGCTTTCTTACAAATGGTAAACTGCCAAGCAAGCTGAAGGAGGGAATAATATGGCCAATACATAAAGGGGGAAGTAGGGCAGATGCCAAAAACTATAGGCCTATCTCTCTGACTTCACACATCAGCAAAGTCATGGAACGGATAGTCAGAAAGAAACTAATCGCATTCCTTGAGGAAAATAACTTGCTGAGTGATACCCAGCATGGTTTTCGACCAGGTAGGAGCTGCCTGACCCAGCTCTTACAACATTATGACTGGGTGTTGAGGCAGTTACTCAACAAATCAAATGTGGACGTAATCTACCTTGATTTTGCAAAAGCTTTTGACAAGGTGGATCATGGTATGATATGCCACAAACTGCGTGACCTCGGCATAGCTGGAAAACTTGGAGTGTGGTTACATGACTTCCTGAAAGATAGGAGTCAGGCAGTAGTGGTTAATGGAGCCATCTCTATGACCACACAAATAGTGAGCGGTGTTCCACAGAGCACTGTCTTGGGACCACTGCTTTTTATAGTGGCCCTCTCAGATATGCCCTCAAATGCCCGGATAGCCACTCTGGCCAGCTATGCAGACGATACGAAAGTCTTGCAGAAAATACAGAACCCCAGCGATGTTGCACACCTGCAGCAGGAGTTGGACTCAATCTACAGATAGGCTGAGGATAATAATATGCAGTTTAATGCTGAAAAATTCCAGGCCCTGCGCTACCAGCATCCAAAACTAATTAACGTCCTAATTAACGTTCTTTTTTCCGTAATTAACGTCCCTAGGCGCATGGATCAAGTGAAGACCTAGAATGGGTGAATGGTAGAAGGAGTGCGGACACCGGTCCACAGGGAATTTCAATCCCAGAGCCTAAATCTGTGAGGGACCTGGGTATCGACATGAGTGATGATACCTCTTTCCAAGTGCACATTACCAGGATGGCGACAAAGTGCAGACAACTGGCTGGATGGATCCTAAGAACATTCAGAACCAGAGATAAGGAAACTATGATGGTCCTCTGGCGGACATTCGTCCTCAGCTGCCTGGATTACACTGCTCACAGCTAGAGTTACCCACCAGTGTGAAATTAACAGCGGACCTTGAAGCAATTCAGAGAAGATTCACAAAGAAGATTGTCTCTTTGCAACAGCTCAGCTACTGGGAAAGGTTGAAATAGCTAAGACTCTACTCTCTGGAGAGAAGACGGGAGAGGTATGCAGTAATGAGAAGAGAATGTTCGCGTCTATATATTTAGGAAGATTGAGAGACCGAGTGAGGAAAGATGGTGTGACAGAGAGAAGTGAAGAGACAGAGAGAGAAAGAGATGTAAGAGAGGAGGTTATGCAAAAGATTGAGCGGCTGAGAGAAGATAAGAAGAAAGTGAGAGGAGAATGTTCACGTCTATATATTTAGGAAGATTGAGAGGCTGAGAGAAGGAAGATGGTGTGATATAGAGAAGTGAGGAGACAGTGAGAGAAAGAAAAGAAAGAGATGAAGTTATGCAAAAGATTCTACTTAGTAGATTGTAGAATATATAAATAAAGTAACAAATAAATATATATATATCTGCAACTATGAAAGTTCTCTTCTAAACTAATTATAAATATCTATCTATCTTTAACTACGAAAATTTTCTTCTCAACTAATTACGACTATATTTCTAATGTTCGCGTCTATATATTTAGGAAGATTGAGAGGCTGAGAGGAGAAAGATGGTGTGACAGAGAGAGGCGAGAGACAGAGAGAGAGAGAAGTAATGAAAGAGAAGAAGTTATGCAAAAGATTCTACTTGGATAGTACAATATATAAATAAAGTAACAAATAAGTAAAATATATATATATATATAATAAAAACTTACTTGGAGAAATAAGAAAGTGACGCGAGGCGTTCACTCATATAATAACAGTTTAAAAAATAAAACATATGCATACATACATATATGTACATACCTACATCTATATATATATATATACATGCATATATATATATATATATATATATATATATATATATATATATATATATATATATATATATATTGATAAATAAAATAAAACATATGCATATATATAAACATATATGTACGTACCTACCTCTACATGTACATATACACGCATATATGAGTACAGGACACCAAAAAGACGTCGAACACAATGAGAAACGAAAACATAGACACAAACCAAAGGAACTGGACATTTTTTAAACAACAAAAAAATAGAGTACAGGACAATTAACACAAAGAAAAAACCCCTTCTTCAGTCGCTATGGTTTCATCTACTCTACGTTTCGAAGGTGAAAGCGAGACGTATCTTCGACAACAAACTTTCCTTCCTGCGAAAAGCAAATCAATTAAAATTCTGAGATCTTTTCGCAGAGGGGTAAAAAATGGTAACAAAAACAGGACAGTAACGACAGTACAAATTATAAACAGTAAAAGACAGGACAAGGAAAAACAAGATAAGAAGGGCTGTTAACGCCGAACGAGAAAAAGTATTGCAAACGCTGACTTTTGTGAACGACGAACGGAGCAAAAAGAATTGCCGTCCACACCTCGAGAGGATAAAGGCTAGAAAGACAGTAGCGGAAGTCTCGTTGCGGGTCAGCGACGGGAGGGGGAAGGAGGAGCAAGAGAAAGGGAGAGAAGAAGGGGAATGGTTGTGAGGAAACCATGAAGAATAAAGAGGGAGAGAGAGAGAGAGTGAAGAATGAGAGAGAGGAAGAGACAAGTTAAGTAGAGGAAAAGGAAATCAAAGAATGAAGGATGAGAAAGGGATGGGACAGAAAGGTTAAGAGTGCGCATCAAAGTTAATATCAAGAACAAAACTTAATATAAAGAACAATCTTACTTGCGAAACAAAGGCCTTTTCGTTTTGTTTTTCTCGTTTGTTTTCTTGTCTTTTTATTTCTCGTTTTGTATTTTCTTGTACGTGTATCTTTATCTTGTATTTTATTTTGCATTTGTATCGTTTTTACGTCCTGTTTTTGTCACATGTTTTTCTTGTCTGTTTTTGCCCCTATGCGAGGCAATTTTATTTTAATTCTCTCGCAATGAAGGACTAGTTGACGAGTCGTGTCCTGTTTTATCCTTCGAAACACGCTTGAGTTAGCTTGAGACAGCTGATGAACTGGGGATTTTTCCTTGTGTGGTTTGTCCTGTACCTTGTTTTTCTGTTGTAAAAAATAATGTTTTTCCCGTTTCCGTTTCGTCTCTGTTTTTTTGTTGTAAAAATATGGCTTGTCCGTTTTCGTTTTTCGTTGAGTTCTACGTCTAGTTGCAGTGTCCTGTACTCACGTATATATATCTATATATGCATGTATATATACATGTAGATGTAGGTACGTACATATATGTTTGTATGCATGCATATATTTTATTTATTACATATATATATATATATATATATATTATATATATATATATATATATACGTTTGTATGCCTCTTCATCCTTGACAACTGATGCTGCTGTTTTCACGTCCCCGTAACTGAGCGGTTCGGCAAAACAGACCGATACATTAAGTACTAGGCCTATAAAGAATAGGTCCTGGGCGCTATTTGCTCGATAGAAGGCGGTGCTCCAGCATAGCCGCAGTCGAATAACTGAAAGTAGCAAAAGCGAGTGAAAGGGTAATTAGCGAAAGCAGTGTATATTCTGTTGACAAATTTAAGGGAGATAACTAAAAAAATATCTCATAGAGTTACTTCCCTTGAATATTATAATAAAGACGTAATACATACACTTTTAAACTTTTACTTGTTTCGTTCTTTTGACTGCCCATGCTTGAGCACCAGCTTTTATCGAGCAAATCGACCCCAGGGCATATTCTTTGTAAGCCTACTATTTATTCTATCGGTCTCCTTTGCCGAACCGCTAAGTTACGGTGACGTAAACACACCAGCATCGGTTGTCAAGCGATGTTGGGGACACAAACTCAGACAGAAACATACACTTACACATAAATACATATATATATATGTGTGTGTGTGTGTACATATATATTCATATATACGACGAGCTTCTTTCTGTTTCCATGTACATAATCCACTCACAAAGCTTTGGTCTGTCCGATGCTATAGTAGAAGACTTGCCCATGGTGCCACGGAGTGGGACTGAACCAGAAATCATGTGGTTGGTAAGCAAGATACTTACCAGACAGCCACTCCTACGCCTATATATTTACATATACATATATACGACAGTAAGCAAGCTACTCCTCATACAGACACTCCTCTTTGTTACTCTGACAACAAGTTGAAGGTGAGCTCTGATTGGTTGTATGCAAATGAGTTCATTAATGGGCTCCGGAACTCTCGCTGGAGAAAAAAAACTTTCGCGGTTGGGTCACATGAGACGATCCGACCACCTTGGGTGCGGGTGGACTGTGCTCACACACGCACAAACACCCACACGTCCACACTTACACACATAGATACATGCAAACACGCAAACTCGTAGCTATTTATGCTTTAAATATGTTTACCTTAATACCGTGACATTCTGAAGAAATTGTATGAGTGTGTGGGTCAGCAAATATGTGTGTGTGTGTGTGTGTGTGTGTGTGTGTGCTTTCATTTCTGTGTCTGTTTGCGCGCGCTCATGTGTGAGAGTTTCCAGTTCATTGCTTGTACTTGTGTGCGTGTGTGTGAATGTGTAACTGTGTTTTCATTTCTGTGTGTGTGTGAGAGCATGTGTGTTTTTGTGCGTGTGTGTGTTTGAGAGTATTTTCATTTCAGTGTTTGTGTGTGTGTGTGTGACTGTTATTATTTCCATGGGAGCGTGTGTGTGAGCGACTGTGTATTTTTATTTGTTTGTGTGTATGCGACAATTGCTGCTACAACACACATTTCCATATCACTAACTACTAAATCAAAAGAAGTTCGATTTATTGCACATTTAGCGACTTCAGATATTGCTCATATTTTTCTCATATGGCGACAATGTATTAATTTCAAAAGTTGATAAAACAAATTCTCATACTGGGGTGAAAGGTGCTGACATTCTAACTGGGGGTGGTAAACAACCAATACCCACCTTATTTCTCTGGTGTGGAATATTTATGACTATACCAGTTGACTTGTTACAGGCTTCGGTTATGGCTTCACTTTTATGGATTTGGGGAAGTCCACAGAAGTTACTGGCTTTACAGTCAGATCTACTCAAGTAATTTCTCTTATTTTTTGTTAAATCTTGTTGGAACTAGTGGATACTTACCACAAACACACGCACACACACACATACATACACACACTAATACACACACATGGATATATATATACATATATATATATATATATGATGGCTGCCCCCTCGTTATCGAGTATGGCCATTGCACGAAGCTTAACTGTTCTTGGTGCTGTGATCGAGTGTGACTTTTATTTGCTTTATAAGGCAGCCATTCAGTTGAGACTCACAGCACCATCAACAATCATGAACAATGTTGTTACTGTGCAAAGCCTGTGCAGGAAAATTTTTTTTAAAGTGAGGAAAGGCTGTGCACTGAGTCAATCCCACTCACTAAGCAACAGCAGCCATAATCTGAAAAGAAGAACAAGTCAACATCATCGGTAACCACTGAGCCGCAGGTTTTATGTCTGAGTTATCCCAGTTACTTGAGTTACCTTCTCCGAGAAGGATGCCCTAACAAAGGCTAGGAGTCCTTCACTCCCAATGGTTTAACCACGCGATCGGGTATTCAGTCCGATTATTTCTGTCCCCGCGCATGGTACAGCCTTAAGCCTTTAAAAAAATACACATTTATTGGATAGCCGTTGATTCTCAAGAGTTCCTCTGCCCTTTGGCGGGTTTTGTTTTTCATCCCGCAGGGTGTACAATAAACACCCTCCTCACCATGCAACAGGTTGTACTGGGTTACATGTTACCAGTAGCACACGAAAGTGACCTGACATAAACAAATATATATATACAAATATACATACAAACATATATATATATATATATACAAATATATATATACAAATATATATACAAACATATATATATACAAACATATATATATACAAATATATATATACAAATATATATATACAAACGTATATATTTACAAACATATACATACAAACATATATATACAAACATATACATACAAACATATATATACAAATAAATATATACAAATATATATAGAAACATATACATACAAAAATATATATACAAACATATATATGCATATATATACAAACATAAACATATAAACATATATATACAAATATATATACAAACATATATATGCGAACACATATATACAAATATATATAACACATATATATACAAACAAATATATATATATATATATATACAAAAAATTAATTGTTATCGCCATATTAATATGGCATTCTTATAGATATAAGAATAATCGCTGCCGCTGGTCAGCTCCATGAGGCCACCGCCTTAAGATAGCTATTGATACACGATCTGTATCCATTATAACCTTCGAACAAGGGAGGTCAGCCGCTTCACACTGCCAGTCCGACAGCTACAGACGCGTTTCGGGGTATTGCCCCTTGTCAATTAGCGCAGTCAGACCCCGCAGGTGTCGCCACTGACGTCTCTGTTCGAAGATTTCTATTTACCTAGTTTCAGTGGAATACATCCACTTGTTTTCAATAATAGAAATATTAAAATTACTAAGTCTCTATAAAAGAGATTACGGCAGCGTTTACTGGAAATTAATTGTTATCGCCATATTAATATGGCATTCTTATAGATATAAGATATAAATAGAAACCTTCGAACAGAGACGTCAGTGGCGACACCTGCGGGGTCTGACTGCGCTACATTGACATGGGGCAATACCCCGAAACGCGTCTGTAGCTGTCGGACTGGCAGTGTGAAGCGGCTGACCTCCCTTGTTCGAAGGTTATAATGGATACAGTTCGTGTATCAATAGCTATCTTAAGGCGGTGGCCTCATGGAGCTGACCAGCGGCAGCGATTATTCTTATATCTATAAGAATGCCATATAATATGGCGATAACAATTAATTTCCAGTAAACGCTGCCGTAATCTCTTTTATAGAGACTTAGTAATTTTAATATTTCTATTATATATACAAACATATATATACAAACATATATGTACACATATACATACAAATATATATATACAAATATAAATACAAATATATATACTGCTAACACACAGTAACAGGACAAAGATCCCGTTCTTGAGAGACTTTGTTGCATGCAATCAAGCCTTATGCATAGCACTTACAGAAACACACCTGAAACCGGACATAGCAGATGCGGAATTACACATACCACAGTATGTTGTACTACGGACCGACAGAAAAGAAAGGAGTCATGGAGGAGTTGCTATGTACATCCGTGAGGACCTCACATCCCAGGTCCTTTTGTCATACTCAAACTCGGTGTGTGACACACTAATTGTACATGTAAGGCAACTTGGTGTAGTTGTGTGTGCTACATATCGCCCTCCAGATCCCCAAGCCATATAGGCAAGTTTGAAGACTGCCTTATAAAAATAGAAGTTCTAGTCACACTAGAACAACACATAAGTGTACTTCTCATGGGAGACTTCAATCTACCCAATGTCAGATGGCCCGAGGGCTTTTCTCTCCCAGGAATGATACGATGTGAACAAGGACAGGCGAGGTCCCTCCTGAACCTCATCAACACCCTGTACATGGAGCAAGTAATACTCCAGCCAACCAGGGCAGGTAACACACTGGATCTCTGCTTCACAAATAATATGGATCTCATCCATAATGTGAAAGTGACACCGACACTACTCTCGGATCACAACATGGTAGAGCTGACCATGTACGGGCCAAAGAAAGCATGGACATGCAGCCTACAAGAAACTCTGAGAATCTTTCCAGCTTGAGCTTCCATAAGGCAAACTGGAAACAAATTGAGAAAGAGATCCTCAAACAAAACTGGCCTGAATGTCTCTCCTCCGCCAGACATCGACATGAAACTTCAACAATTCATGTCTGTAATGCAAGCCATATGCTACAATGTGTCCCAGAGAGAAAGGCCACTGTACACAAGAACAAAATCCCCAGAGAGAGGAAAATTCTAATGAGACGGCGTACAAAAATCTCAATCGCCTAAACAAACAAATTGAAAATAGTGAAATGTCCCGCATGAAAATAAAACTGTTGGAAATTGAAAAATGTCTGCAACTCTCCCATGAAAAGGAAAAAGCATACAAAGAAGCCTGGGCTATAGACAACATAAAATCTAACCCCAGAGCTTTCTACAGGTATGCCAAAGAAACAGCTACGGTGCACTGTAGGATGGGGCCACTCCTTGAAAGGGATTGCACACTCACAGGAAATCCAATGAGGGTAAGTGAAATACTAAATGAGCAATTCAAGAGTGTTTTCACCCCTACCATTGGGCATTTCCAAATCAGCAATCCAACTGACTTCTTCACCACTGCAGATATGGGGTCAGAGGCGGCGATGATTGATTACATCAATATAAAGGAAGACGATGTAATAAAGGCTATAGATGAGATGAAAACAACTCAGCTACTGGCCCCGATGGATTCCCGGCAATCCTTCTAAAGGTATGTAAGAGAGTACTAGCAAGACCACTGCAGTTCCTCTTTCAGAGCTTCCTTGCAGCTGGCAAACATCCAAGAAAACTGAAGGAAGGTAAAATATGCCCTATTCATAAAGGAGGTAGCAGAGCGGAGGCCAAGAGCTACAGACCTATCTCTCTGACCTCACACATCAGCAAGGTCATGGAACGAATAGTCAGCAGGAAACTAATCACCTTCCTTGAAGAAAATGACTTGCTGCCTGACACCCAACATGGTTTCCGACCAGGAAGAAGCTGCTTAACTCAGCTCCTACAACACTATGACTGGGTGCTGAAACGACTGCTCAACCACTCAAATGTGGAAGTGATATATCTCGACTTTGCAAAGGCTTTTGATAAAGTCGATCATGGAATGATATGTCACAAACTGCGTGATCTTGGCATAGTTGGAAAATTGGGAGAATGGCTTCATGACTTTCTGAAGGATAGAAGTCAGGTGGTAGTAGCCAATGGGGCCACTTCCATTAACACGCAAATAGTGAGCGGTGTTTCGCAGGGCACTGTTTTGGGACCACTACTGTTCATAATGGCCCTCTCAGACATGCCCTCAGCTACGCAGAGAGCCACGATCACAAGTTATGCAGATGATACAAAAGTTTCACAGGCAATACAGAACCCTGAAGACACTAAGCACCTGCAATGTGAGCTGGACAAAATATACAAGCTTATGCTATCAACATGCAAAACTGAATGCAATACCCAATGAATACACTGGACCCGGAGGGATCGCAATCCCAGAGGCACAATCAGTGCGTGACCTGGGTATTTACATGAGCGATGACGCAACCTTTCATGTACATGTTGCTAAACTGGCAATGAAATGTAGACGGCTGGCCGGATGGATTCTTAGAACTTTAGAACAAGAGAACAAGAAACCATGATGGTCCTCTGGAAGACACTTGTCCTAAGCCACTTTGACTATTGCTCTCAGCTATGGTCACCATCAGTGTCAAGTTGATCACAGAACTGAGGCGATCCAACGAAGCTACACGAAGAAGATAGCCTCTGTGCAGCATATAAGATACTGGGAAAAACTCAAGAGATTAAAACTCTATTCCTTGGAGCGTAGGCGAGAAAGATATGCCATAATATACATCTGGAAGATCCTGGAAGGAATTGTCCCAAACTTTGGCATCGAGAGTTACACAAATGCCAGAACTGGGCGCCACTGCGTGGTGCCTAGGACTTCAAATTTGCCATCAAGATGTAGGACAAGATACTGTGATAGCCTGGGCATCCGAGGCCCACAGCTCTTCAATATCCTCCCGAAGAACCTGAAGGACCTGTATGGAGTGGATGCGGATGTCTTTAAAGTAGGACTGGATCTCTTTCCTGTCAGGTGTCCAGGATGAACCAACTTCACGGCAGGAGGTGCAGATGAGGGCAGCTGCATCAAACTCTCTCATGCACCAAACTGCAGTTGCTAAAAAGCATTTGTGAGGTAAAATCATGTAGCAACACCAAATGGCGGTGCCCCAGCATGGTCACAGCTCAAAAGCAGAAACTGGAAAACATAAACATAAACATAAACATATACAAACATATATACAAACATATACTTACAAATACATATACAAACATAATATGAAGATATATACAAATATATGCATACAAACATATACATTCAAACATATATATACAGACATACATTTACAAATATATATACAAACATATATGTAAATATATATACAAGCACACACATACAAATTATATACAAATATATATACAAACATATACATAAAAATATATATACAAATATTATATACACAAACATATATACAAACATATATACAAACATATATGCAAACATATATATATACAAATATATACATACAAACATATACATACAAACATATATTACAAACATATATATACAAACATATATACAAACATATATATATATACAAATATAAATACAAACATATACATACAAGCATATATATACAAATATATATAAAAACATATATATACAAACATACATGTACAAATATATATACACACATATATATACAAATATATATACAAACATATATAAAAACATATATATAAATATACACATACAAACGTATATAGAATTATATATACACATATATATACAAACATATATATGCATAAATATATATTCAAACATATATACAAACATATACATATACAAATATATATACAAACATATATATACAAACATACATATACAAATATATACAAATATATATATATACAACATATACATACAACATTATACAAAACATATATACACACATATATCCAAATATGTATATACAAACATGTATATACAAACATATATATACAAACATATATATACAAACATATATACAAACATATATACAAACATATATACAACATATATCCAAACATGTATATACAAACATGTATATACAGACATGTATATACAAACATGTATATACAAACATATATATACAAACATATATATACAAACATATATACAAACATATATACAAACATATATCCAAACATGTATATACAAACATGTATATACAAACATGTATATACAAACATATATATACAAACATATATATACAAACATATATACAAACATATATACAAACATATATCCAAACATGTATATACAAACATGTATATACAAACATGTATATACAGACATGTATATACAAACATGTATATACAAACATATATATACAAACATATATATACAAACATATATATACAAACATATATACAAACATACATATACAAATATATATGCAAACATATATATATACAAACATATACATACAAATATATATACAAACATATATATACAAACATATATATACAGACATACATACAAACATAGATATACAAATATATATACAAACATATATACACAACACATATATACAAATATATATATAAACATATATATACAAATATATATACAAACATATATATATATACAAACATATACATACAAATATATACAAATATACATATACAAATGTATATGTACAAACATACATATACAAATATATATACAAATATATATACATATATATACAAATATATACACAAATATATATACAAACATATATACAAACATATATATATATATATACAACCATACATATACAAACATATATATATACAAACATATGCATACAAACATATATATATACAAATATATATATTCAAACATACATATATACAAATATATATACAAACATACATATATACAAATATATATACAATGCATGGGATAAGGCCTAAACAAACACATTATCGATTATTGCACTGAATTTCGGAACAGAAATAGCGCAGTTCAATTTTCATTCGCCTAAACTTTAAGTGACCCATTTTTTGTGGTTCTACGATTTGTTGGCTAGAAGGAGATGTGCCGGGAAGTTAAACACACCGACTCACACACAGATACACACTCAGACACACAAGTTGAGTTTATATATATATAGCTAGTAGCAGAATTGCCCGGCGTTGCTCGGGGCTGAATTGCTTGAAAGTACTGTTAATGATTGCACTGAATTATGATGATTATTCAGGCAAATATTGATATAAGTTTACGGTGGGAGATAAGGACTTAACGATCAAAAGTGTGCCATTGCATTGTTTTGGGGGAGCCAAATTTCTGATGAGCATTATAGGGGCACCGACTTTAAGTTTGAGAATGTGTGGTGGTAGTCCGGGGTGCTGAAAGGAATTGAGTACCTCTATTGGATAGTTGATGACGTCCTCTGGGTCAGGAGTTGTATCGATAGACTGATATACATAGACTTCCCCAGGAATGAGTTTTAGCATTTCATCATTAATATGGTGAACAGTTTTATTCCTCGGGGCCAGTATAGCCTTTTGGCCAATCCAATCAATATTCTGATAATTAGCTTGTAGATCTGTGAACACTGCATCTCTGAGATCAGAAGGCGTCTTAACAATGGTACAAATGGAATCGATGGCAATATTACCATTTTCATCCCCTGGTATTTTCCTTCGCTAAGTGCAAGGAGGGTGTGAGGAAATGCTGCTGATGTGATTTACGTCGCATATGAGCACGCATATTGGTGTGAAGTTTGAGAGTTACTTCCCATTATTTAAAAAATATGCATTAAAATGGAAAAAATGATGGTAAATTATTTGTAAAATCGTAGACTCATCGTAGACGCGCGCTAATACGCAGAAGTGCTCGATATGAATCACGACTATAAGATACCCGGTTTTGGTTAAACTGCATCGCAAAATGTGGGAGTAGTTAGGAATCTAAATCGGAGTAGACAGACACACAACCTTTCTTTTATATATAAAGATTTTCGTCCTAAAAAACTTTGTATGGATTGAATGGTTACCTCTATGGAAATATATACACGCACATTATACATACATGTGTGTATAAATGAATATATAAATACATTTAAATATCTATATACACTTTTGGGCGATCTTTCTGCTTCTTAGAGATAACTTTAGATCTTATTTTTGTCCTAAAAAACTTTGTGCGGAGTGAATGGTTACGTCTATGGAAATATATACACACACATTATACATAGATCTGTGTATAGATGAATATATAAATACATTTAAATATCTATATACACTTTTGGGCGATGTTTCTGCTACTTGGATATACTTTAGATCTTATATTCGTTCTAAATAACTTTGTATGGAGTGAATGGTAACCTCTATGGAAATATATACACACACATTATACATACATGTGTGTATAGATGAATATATAAAAGCATTTAAATATCTATATACACTTTTGGGCGATCTTTCTGCTACTTGGATATACTTTAGATCTTATATTCGTCCTAAAGAACTTTGTATGAATAGAATAAAAAAATGAATTGAAATTTTTAAGAAAGGAATTTGTTTACATACATGTGTCAAATGGCAAATGTTTGTGCAGTTGTCCGAAATGGAACCAGGGTAAATGTGTGGAACTGATGTATTATAATGAATAGTCCTTGTTGTGAATATTAATTTGATTGATATGAACTGAAAACCAGTGGTGTAGCATTTAAGACCATAGGTGATCTTCTAGCAAAAAGGATGACCAGTCTGACTGGCTCATCTCTGTCACACACACACACACACACACACACACACGTTAGCTTACAATTTTATTTATATATTTGTCTAAAGAGGAAGTGGGAGTAATAGGCAGAGTAAAGGCTTCAAAGTGAAAGAGTGAAACGGTAAAATATTTAGTTTTCTCGAATTTTTTCTGAAATGGGGGTGAAATTGAAAGAAATTTTGTATACCATGACCGAATGGAAGTACTTTGAAAAATCATAGGTAAACTGTAATTGAAGAAATTGTGTGAGGAGTAAATCGTTATGTATTTATTTGTTTCTGTTTGCTGATTTTTTATTTTTTGAGTAGTGTTGTAAGGTACACTTGCAAAGAGAAAGTAGGAGAAATTAGGGTGATAGAATGAGTGAAGCAGTTCGCTCCGTTTGTGTGTGTGTGTGTGTGGTGTGTGTGTGTGTGTGTGTGTGCTGTAGCACACACTAAGAAAAGCACTTCACTTACACACCACAATGTGAGTTTTCTCGAATTTTGCTTAATTGGGGGTGAAATTTGAAAAAACTGTACCTGGCACGACCCGATGTATTCTACTCTTAAAAATGCTAGGTAAATTGTAATTGAAGAAATCCTATATTGTAGATTTCTATAAGAGACAAAGGGAGGCAGATAAAATCTGCCTTTTATAATAAGAGATATACATAAGAGACTTCAATCTGCCCAACGTCAGATGGCCCGAGGGCCTTTCTCTCCCAGGAATGACACGATGCGAACGAGGACAGGCGAGGTCCCCCCTGAACCTCATCAACACTCCGTACATGGAGCAAATAATAACCCAACCAACCAGGGCATGTAACACTTAGGGTTAGGGTTAGGGTTAGGGTTGGGGTTAGGGTTAGGGTTAGGGTTAGGGTTAGTGTTAGGGTTCGGATTTAGTTGTTCAATCCAGTGAATTACCTGCCCCTGAATTACCTGCCCCTGAATTACATGCACCTGAATTACCTGCCCCTGAAATAAATGCCCCTGAATTACCTGCCTCTGAATTACATGCCCCTGAATTACCTGCCCCTGAATTACATGTCCCTGAATTACCTGCCCCTGGATTACCTGCCCCTGGATTACCTGCCCCTGGATTACCTGCTCCTGAATTACCTGCCCCTGAATTACATGCCACTCAATTACCTGCCCCTGAATTACATGCCCTTGATTTACCTGCCCCTGAATTACCTGCCCCTTAATTACATGCCCCTGAATTACCTGCACCTGAATTACATGCATCCTGAATTACCTGCCCTTGAATTACCTGCCCCTTAATTACATGCCCCTGAATTAACTGCCCCTGAATTACATGCCGCTTAATTTTGAACAAGTTTCGATGGTCCACCCTATCGAAAGCTTTCGATTGATCCAAATTGATCAGCGCCCCACCCATGCCAGGTTCATTAAATACCCTGTCTATGATGTAGCGCATCAGGTGGAGGTTGTCATGGATGGTCCGGCCCGGCACGGCGCATGTTTGCGCATGTTTGCGCCTTGTCGACCAGTTTCGCCTTGTTTGCGCCTTGTCGACCTCTTGGCTAGCACCTTGGCTAAAATTTTCAAGTCTGCATTAAGCAGAGTGATGGGGCTAAGGTTATCTATTACATTTCCCTTGTTTAGATCTTTCTTCAGCAGTGTTACGGCTCCTCGGCTCACAAAACCAGGAATGCTCCCGTTTTGCTGCCAGTTGCAGTACACCGCCGCCAAGAGATCTCCAAAACAAATCTGGCATAGATCTCCAACAAGTCTGGCATAGCTCGTAGGGTAGACCATCCAAACCCGGTGATTTGTCCCTCGAGCATTCTGCCATCGCGTCCTGCACTTCCGCCGCCGTGATGGCACCTTCGCAGCACCCTGCCTTTCTTGTCGAGAGTCGTGGTAGGCTATGTAGGTAGGCACTGAAGTCCATCCTACGTTCTTGCCCTCCACTTGTCCCGAACAGTCGGGCAAAATGCTGCTGAAAGGCCTCACACATTTTACTTGGCTCGAGCAATTCGCGCCCCTGTTTATCTACCAGGGACCGAATGGTGGCTTTGTTGCCATGTTGCACCTCTGCCACCCGGGCCTCTCTCGCGGCTCCAACACCTTCGTTCCTTAGGGCACACATCCTAGCTCTGACAGCACATCCTTCGTGTTTGGCGTTGAAGTGTTGGTCGAGGGCCAGCCTCGCCGCCAAAACGTCGGATGCGATGCCGCTTCTAATTGCCTCTTCTAGCTTCTTAACTAGCTCACCTCTACTCTATTTCTATCTATGGCTAGTGCTTTGCTGTACCTAATCGCTTCTGCTTTTACTGCTCTCTTGAGGGAAAACCACCATTTGTTGTTGATGATGGCTCCCGTCAAAGCCCTCTTTACTAGTGTGCTAATCCGGTCTCTGAAAACCTGTCTCGATGGGAAAGACGTGTTTAGTTTCCAGTATCCGGGACCCTGCCTAAGTGTCTTACCTAAGTCTAGCGTACATGTCACAAGTTTGTGATCCGTGTAGCTGACTATGTGGAATTGTGGACATCCTATGCTATCTCTGTCTACTGTCCTACACAGTATCCTATCTAGATACGATCTCGACGACCCGATGCGGTTGCTCCATGTCCACGTTGGCGCATTCGGGTGGTCTAGTCGGAACCTGTCAGACAGTTGAAAGCGTCTGAGCAGGTCTCTGAGGCATTTGCATCCTCGTCTATTCCTATCTCTACCCACGTAGTCTACATGCGTGTCCAAGGTAGCATTCCATCCCCCACTAAGAGTAAAGGACGAGACGTTCCCAAGAATACTTCTAGACGTTGAAAGAAATCCGCCCGACCTGTTAAGGGCGGTGCGTAGACTGATACGAGTCGAAAAGCGCACCCATTGCTGCCGTCGACATCCAGGACGACCAGTCTACCCTCCGGGTCTACGAATATTGTCCTTACTTTGAGATCCAGACTCTTGCGAAAAAGTACCGTGGTGCCACTACCGCCCATTCTCGGCAGACAGGGGGGAAATAAATGTTGAACTGTCCGCCAAACATGGTCTTTAGGGCCCGCGGATTGTGGAGTTTGGTCTCACTTATGATTTCTAACTTATGTGACTTTATGTCATTTAAGAGGTACCCTTGTTTCCAAGGGGACCCCAAGCCACGCGCATTTACACAACCAATCTTAATGAATTAGAATACAAGTGAAAGGAACAGAGGGTTACTTACTGCTCGAAAGTTTTTGCTTTCTCCTCCTTTGGTTTGTCCTCGAGGAGATCCCAGTACAGTTTCTTTGTGAGATATTTTTGGCATTTACCAACCGCACTGGGGAAAATGCCTTTGAGTGTGTGGTGCAGACTTTTGGAGATGTGTAATATTTTGATGTGGTCTGGTGGTGTTGTGTATGGGTGATTGTTTGTTTTTATGTCATCTTCTGTTATGTTTGTTTTTGATTGGATGTATTCCATCAAAATTGTGTTTTTGGTGTCTATAGCTGTGAGCATGTTTGCTGTATATATTTTTGTGGTGTTGGTGTGGCTGTTGTTTGTGTTGGGTTTTGAAATGTCTTCGGGAGATGTATTTCCCCCTGCTTTGTTCGTGTTTGCATTTGGTTTGGTTGTGTTTCTGCTCTTTATTTTCCTTCTTTTTGTAGCTATTTGCCATTCCTCACTGGTTTCGTCTTCCGACGAAATTTCTGAGGAATCAGTAGGGGGTAGGGGTATGTTGTAGGCTTCTATGTATATCTGTGTAAGTGGTTGTGCTGTTGTTTTCGTTGTTGTTGGTTGTTGAGTGTTTGTGTGTGTTGAGTGCGGTATAAGGGATGGGGGATCAGTTTTTGTGTGTTTTATTTGTTTTTCTGTTCCTTTGGTTCTTGCTGTTGTTGGTGGTGTTGGTATTTTTTCAGGTGTTGAGTGGTTTTTGGTTGATGACGGATTAGCTTGGTGTGCTTCTCTTGTCGTCTTCTGTGTTGATGGTGGTGTGGGTAGTAGAGCTTTTTTTCCGGAGTGCTTTGGTTGTGGTAGTGGTTGTTGTTGTTGCTCTTGGTGTGCAGTAGTTGGGCACGTCTTTTTCAAGTGTTTCGCTTCCACACAAATAGCAGCGTGGTCGCCTGCCCTCTACCACTACACAAAGTTTGTAGCCTCCTGGCAGTTCTATAGTGGTGGGTATCTTCTCTCTTGCTGCTTCATCCAATTGAAGAAGGAATTCGATTGATTTTCCCACATAGTCTTTCTCTCCTAGAACAGCGATTTCAAGGATGTTTGTCTCTGACATTGTCTCTGTCATTTCAAAGCAGATGGCAGAGACTAACCATTGTGTTTCGACTTCAAGGGGTACATTTTTTTATTTGGACTTTCGTGACTCTCTTGTTTAAATAGATTGGTATCATTACCAAATCGTCCGAATGCAGCTCGAATGTGGAAAAACGTTTTGCTAAATTTTCGTTGAGGAAACGTACTTGGACTGTACCAAATTTATTTCCCCAACTGATATATTCCTTGGAGTCCCATGCAGGACGAAGGCATTTTTCAATGTTTTCCTGTGGTGCATTTTCTGGTCGTCTTGTTTTCTTGTTTATTACTTTATAAATTATTGTTTTTTTTGTGTGTTTTTCACGATGTGTTGTGGAATGTGAAGGTGCAATTTGTCTCCTTCTTTGGTGAAGAGTGCTTTTGTGCGGTTTATTTCCTGTGTGGTGAATTTTACAATTGTTCGTTTTTGTTTTGTCACATCCGCGAAATTCGTTTTAAATTTGGCGGTGTTAGCAGCAGAAGGGTTAGTTGTAGGAGTTGAAGTCGTTGTAGTGGTGTTGGTGTTGGCGGTGTTAGCAGCAGAAGGGTTAGTTGTAGCAGTTGAAGTCGTAGTAGTGGTGTTGGTGTTGGCGGTGTTGTCTTTGGTAGGCGGCTTTGTGCCCATTTCGTTGTTGTTGTTCTTAGTGGTGATGGTGGTGGTGCTGGCATTCATGTTTTCGTCTGTATTCGTTTTTGAAATCCCTTTCTCCGTCCTTTTATCATCGACAAGTGGTGTAGTGTGTGGGGGGAAATCTAAGTTAATGTCTTCGGTCGCGACGTTAGTTTTGCTGTTGTTGTTGTTGGTGGTGGTGTTGGTGGTGACAGCGGTGTTCAAGCTGCGAGGTTTAGCAGCTAGTGGTAGCAATAGTGTTTCGCTACCGTTCTGCATGACTGGCGGGTTAGCCACGTGGTTTCTAGTTGCCATTTTCAAAATGAAAAATGGCTAAAAAGAACCAACGAAAGTTTTGAAAGTTTTTGGTAATTTCGCCCATATAGGGGCGGAATTCTACGTGAATAATTCTCAGGTTTTTTAGTGAATGAACTTGCACAACGATTAAAACAAAATATTTATAGATAGATAGATAGATAGATAGATAGATAGATAGATAGATAGATAGATAGATAGATAGATAGATAGATAGATAGATAGATAGATAGATATGTTTCTTTATTAGCCACACAGGGCTGCACACAGACGGGACAAATTACAACGTAGAGCTTTTCTTTTGGGGATAAAAAAGGGGTTTGGTTTTCGATCAACAGGGATCGTAAAAGGAAAGAAAGAGGAAAGCAAAAAAAGGGGGGTGATAAAAATAAAAGGAAAAGGAAAAAAAATCGATCAATAACGATCGTTATCACAGAAATGTCAATATAAAATGTAAAGGAGAGGACAGGTGAGGTTTACCCGTGGAAAGAAAAGCCTACGGAAAAGACCACGGTAGCCTCGGTCAATGAAGTCACATGTTATATATATATATTTTTTTTTTGCAAATAAGCACCTCTCTGTATTAATTTTTACGGTTCATACGATCATAGTCAAGGTGGCTTCGTCATTCATACGTGCCATCCTTGCTACATTCATCCATCTTTTTTTAAAACATACACTAGACAAAACTTGCCTCTCTACTCACACTTTCCTCTTCAAGTGATACTTGAAGAAGTTGATGAGAGATTGACCAGAGAGGAAAGTGTTTGTCTCTAATCCTTTCAGGTGCATCCACCGGATACATTCTTTCGCCATAGCCACAAGTATGATAAAAATAGCTCTTCCTTCCCGTTTGAAGGAAGGAGGCGTGACGATATTAATGATAGACTCAGCTGATAAACTGACACGTCCCACACGTGACAGCAGTCGTTCGACATAAGCCCACAGGTCGGAGATCGTTGGACACTGCACGATTGCGTGCAGAACGGTTTCGTCGCTCTCCCGCATCTCGGGCAGATCGGCCCCGTGTTTCTCGAGCCATGCCTATAGAGCTTATCCCGAATGGGTAGCGCTTCTCGGTAGCACTGCCAGGCAAGGGATGTTTGGAAGTTGTCCATAGGTCCCGGCCCGAAAATCGTTTCAAACAGGCGGGTCAGGTATTTCTCGTCGACGCCCAGGTTTTCCCCAAGATCGTCGTCGTACCTCCCCACTAATCCCCTATAGAATGCTTTGGTTGTGTTGAAGTCACTCAAGGTCGACCCGGGATGGCAGAGTTGCTTGAGAGCAACGCGACACTCGCGGTGCCATTCGCCCTTCTTCGGCCTCTTTTTGATCCACGACGAGCTGCGGGAAAGCGTACCTCACACGGCGACCACACCTGTTCACCGTCGTCTACATAGAGCCGGAGATGTCGCAGTCTCAGCGCGTGTCTGCGCATCATCAACCACGGCATGCCCAGTCCTCCTTTTAACGGGTGTTGACAGCAAATAATCGCCTGACCATCGGGACGCATTCTTTCCACAAGAAGCGGAAGAGAATGCGTTCTAGTTTAGTGATGGTAGAGTTGGGACAAGGTACGACGGTCAGGCGGTAGTAGATGATGGACGCGATGTACGTGTTCACCACCTCCGCCCGACCTTTTAGGGACAGTTTCCTCTAGGCCCATTGCCGGGCGAGAGTGACCATCCTACTCGTTATCTCGTTCCAGTTCTTCTCCATTTGGAGGTCCGGACCGAACCAGACCCCAACTCAACCGGGCCGTCCGTCTAGTGTCCCACAACGGAGGTACTGGTGGACGGCATGGGCTTGCTTCTTCAGGTGCCGAGCCGGAAGCCCACTGACTTTTCCCGGTTAATTTTCGCTCCTGTCACCGCTTCGTAGTCTTTCAGTGTCTCGCCGACCAGCTCAATGTGCTCGTGGCTTGACACTATGACGGTGACGTCGTCCGCGTATGCAGACACGCTCCTCCCGAATCCTAATTCTCGTGGGATGCCCCACAGAGTCGCCAGCTTCCGCAGTAGTGGCTCAAGAGTCAATACGTATAGAAGCGCCGAGAGGGGGCATTCCTGACGGACCGAACGTGCAATGTCGAAAGGTCTCGATAGATGTCCATTTACGCAAATTACCGAACGGATGCCTCTGTACAAGGCAGCTATCCAGACGCGGAAGACGGGACTGAAACCAGCCGCTCTCAGGACTGCCTCTACCCTATCGATAGCTTTCGATTGATCTAAATTGATCAGGGCCCCACCCATGCCAGGTTCCTTAACTACTCTGTCTATGATGTAGCACATCAGATGGAGGTTGTCATGGATGATCCGGCCCGGTACGGCGCACGTTTGTGCCTTGTCGATCAGTTTCTCGATGACAAGCGCCAACCTCCTGGCTAACACCTTGGTCAAAATTTTCAGGTCTGCATTGAGCAGAGTGATTGGCCTAAAGTTATCTATAATGTCCCCCTTGTTTGGATCTTTCTTCAGCAGCGTTGCGGCTCCTCGACTCACAAAACCGGGTATGCTCCCGTTTTGCTGCCACTTGCAGTATACCGCTGCCAAGAAGTATCCAAACAAGCCTGGCATACAATTGTAAAACTCGTAGGGCAGACCATCCAAACCCGGCGATTTGTCTCTCGAGCATTCTGCATTGCGTCCCGCACATCCGCCGCCGTGATGGCACCTTCGCAGCACTCTGCCTCTCTTGCCGAGATTCGTGGCAGGGTGTGCAGGTAGGCACTGAAGTCCACCCTGCGTTCACGCACGCCTCTCGTCCCGTACAGTCGGGCAAAGTGGTGGTTCGCCCTCAAGAGATAGATAGATAGATAGATAGATAGATAGATAGATAGATAGATAGATAGATAGATAGATAGATAGATAGATAGAAAGATAGATTTGCTACGACAATGGGAGTTCAAATGTTCAGGTTTGTCTTTTTCTGAAACTCATTGATAAATGTATGTTTTAAAAACCATCATTCATATACGTCGCATTTATGTTTTTTTCTTTTCTTCAAAATAATTCTTTCTTTTACTCCATTCTTTGTAAGTGTATTATACATTGTCCGTGTTATGTCGTTTTCTAAGAGAAACTTCGGCTCTATTGACGTTAATACATTTTTGGAAGATCTAGCATTATGTTCTGTTTACGTTTTGAAAATATATCAGCTGGTACGTTACTATGGCAATAACGACAGATGGTAGGCGTAGAATTTGTGCTACAGCTCACCATACCGTGTCTGAAGGAATGAAAGGGTTTTTAATGGACAGCGTACCCATCTACCTGATTCAGATGAATAGTTGGAAGCCCTGCCAATCGTGTTACTTGATTTACATATCGCCGTTAAGGGAGGCCTAGTTTACTTCTCAGCAGAGTTACTGTATATTTTTGCACTTAAACTGTCTGCTCAAGTTACATTAGCCCCAACTACTCAACAACATGATCCTACCAACTATATTCGTTGGCTGCGAAATTACATGGCGGAGATACCTGTGTTACTAACAAGACCGAAGTCGATTAACTTTTTGAGAGCCTAATACCAGTACAAGGACTCACGTGTTTATATGCAGTGAATCACCCATGCAGACAATTTGTTCCAGTTCACGGCCCGTGTGTTAGAAGCCAAACCATTTGGTTGTTTCACGTGAAATGTCGTATTTGAAAGGTAACAATAAAATGTTTCAGAAGTGTTAGAGAACTGATTGATTTAATCAACGAATGATCCATCTTCATTTATGACGTTTATCCAATGTTTCTCTGAGTCATATAGTCCATCCTTAAAAAAAAAATATTCATCTTTTACTGGGATAAACTCTCCGAATGCTTCAATTACCTTTTCTCTATTTAAGAATGTTTTATTGGTTATGAAAAGCTCAAAATGCTTAAATAAGGGATGATCAGTAGGAGAGATATCAGGGGAATAGGGAGGATGTTGCAAAATCTCATAATTCAGGCTTTGCAACTTTGGACTGTTGAGGACGTGCATTGTCGTGGAGCAAAACTGGGCCATCTCTATTCACTAGTCTGGGCTGCTTCTTTTTCAAATTCCTGTCAATATGATATTGCTGTTACCGTTTTTATTTGTTGTAAAAATGAATAAAGAATATTGAATAACTCCTTTCGCAGACCACCATACAACGACCCCTAACATTTTAGGATGCAATGGTGGGTTTGAGTAGGGTTTAAGTGACTTTCCTGCATCTAATCACTGTAATGGTTTCCTGCAGTTGTCAAAGAGTATCTATTTCTCATCAAAAGTAATGATTTGATGCAAAAATGGTCTTTTCCAGTCGAGAAAGCAATAAGGAGCGCACTTCAAGGCCTTTGGTATTTTTCATCTCGTCCAGTTGATGTCGAACAAACCTATCCGTTTTCTTGACTTCTCCAATATTTTACACGTGTCCAAAAACAGTTGTGCAAGATATTTGGAGTTCTGATGAAAGTTTTAGAAGCTTTGTTCTCGCATATTCTTCAACCAAAGCATTTAAATCCATCATGCCGAACAACTGATTTTGGCCTACCCCTTGGTTCATTTTCAAGGTTAACATCTCCCGAACGAGAGCTTTCGAACCATATCTGGACATTTCTGATGTCAACAAAACCATTGCCAATGGCCCGCTTGATATTCCGTGGAGCGCCTGCGGCAGAGTGACCCAGTTTGTACTCATACGAGAAAATCACTCAATATTGTTTAGTTGTTTTCATTATCATAAGGTCTGTGGGTACCAATTTTGTACACCAATAGTGTTGGGAAAGAAAAAGAGTCAAGATTAAATGCAACGGTACACATAAGAAGTAATTAAAAATGCGACATGTCATGTGAAACAACCTAATATATGGCTTTGAAGAACATTCAGAGAAAACGGGAAACTGTCAGTGTTGATCGACTTACGCAGGCTTGCGATGAGTCTGTTCCCGAACCACAACTCCCTTTCTTCTTCTGCCAAGCAATCCACATATAAATATAACGCATTATCCAAAAAGAGTGAATTTCATACTGACAGGGAAACCAAAGCTGGAACAAGAGTACATTAGACCGACCAAGTACTCTGGCACATATCTTTATTAACACACAAAGAAACACTGAAAAAAACTGTTTTCTTTTTTTACTTCACAAGAAAAAAGAATTGCGGAACTTTGTATTTTCGATGAACTTTTCATTCTTGCGTGGACATTTTCCAACAATTTCTTCAAATAGATTGGTAGAGAGCTAGACAGGGTGATGCGTTGTATTCTTCAGCTAAAAACTTCATCTGAACGTAACTCTGCTATCATTTCGACACCTGACGCACGATACACCATGCACCGGTTCAGGCAACGGTGATTTAAAGGAGGACGTAAGCTAATATACAACACATATATTTGATCGCTATAGACAAAACCTTTGCAGGTCGTCCATGGGAAAGTCTATTCTTCTTCTTCTACTTCTTCTTCTTCTTCTTCTTCTTCTTCTTCTTCTTCTTCTTCTTTCTTCTTCTTCTTCTTCTTCTTCTTCTTCTTCTTCTTCTTCTTCTTCTTATTCTTATTATTATTATTATATTATTATATTATTATTATTATTATTATTATTATTATTATTATTGAGTGAGAGAGTAGTGCATGGCATCAAAGTGACACTGGGATAAAATATACGAAACCCAGTATACCCATCATGACCACCCGTCAGATAAGGGTACACCAGGCACATGCATCACAACCATATGTGCGCGACATGGTGATCTCATATGAAGATAAACAGCACATGACCTTGCAGGTGGGGCCCAGTTAGAATTTTCTTCTGGTCGTGTAGCCCATCCCGCTCAAAAGGTCCTTGAATAAGGATTGTTTAAGGATGTTGAACGAACCACCCATATTTCCAAACGTAAATTATCCAAACCTCTAAGAATTCCTTTTAACACACGGCTATGATGCTCCCCCACTACTTCCGCTCGTGATCAGAGTTGCACATTTTGTCAGTCACTAAGGGGCATGGTCAACTGGTTAAGGTCAAACAACTGACAAGCAAATCTGTGGTATTGAGCAGAATATTTGCTGTAGCCCATCTTTTATACCAACACAAAACAATGTACATGATAACACTTCTAATCAGTTAAGATCAGGAGTCATGAGGGCCACTGCCTGGTACTGCATCAGGGCATTATTATTATTATTATTATTATTACTATTATTATTATTATTGTTGTTGTTATTAATATTATCATTATTATTATTATATTATTATTATTATTATTATTATTATTATTATTATTTTATTATTATTATTATTATCATTATTATTATTATCATTATTATCATCATCATTATTATTATTATTATTATTATTATTATTATTATTATAATTATCATTATTATTATTATTAGTAGTAGTAGTAGTAGTAGTAGCAGGAGCAGCAGCAGTAGTAGTAGTAGTAGTAGTAGTAGTAGTAGTAGTAGTAGTGGTGGTGGTGGTGGTGGTAAGGCGGTGAGCTGGTAGAATCGTTAACACGCTGGACGACATATTTAGCGGCATTTCGCCCGTCACAATATTCCTGAGTTCAAACTCCACCGAGGTCGACATAGCCTTTCCTCCTTTCGGGGTCAATAAAATAAGTAGTAGTTGAACACTGGGTTCGATGTAATCGACTCCATCCTCAACTCCACCCCCAAGCTGCCCTTGTTTTTCTTTCAACTGTGTATGCTATGAATATGTCCCCTCTTTTCCAGTGTATACTTTGCATACTTTATTTTCTTTATTTTTTAATTTCGTAATTTATGTATACCCCAAACTTTATGTCGCCTCTCTGTATTGTACCCCTCATCTTTCGCCCTTCTGGCAAATAATTGAAATCATCATCATCATCATCATCATCATCATTATTATTATTATTATTATTATTATTATTATTATTATTATTATTATCATTAGCGGTTTCTTTCAATTCCGTTTCCAGTTCTTGCTGAGTGTCTTCCTGACACCTAGGGCAGAGAAACGTACTGTATACATTGCTATGCCATTAAAATAAACACACCTGGTTGTTCATTGTAAACAAATAAAACAAAGGGTGGGGAAAGAAAATTCACAGCGTCACCAGTTAAGACAATCTTTTGCCCTTCCTGCATGGATGGTAAGCTAGGGATCGTTCTTTCAGTTCCTTTTTTGATCATTCCAACTGCTCCTACAATCAGTGGTATTGTAACCGTCATAAGATGCCACATCTTTTCGATATCGATTAGCAAATCTTTATATTTTCTGAGCTTATCAAATTCTTTTGCCGAGCTATCATGGTCACAGGGTGTGCTCATGTCAATCAATAAACAGACTTTATTGTTTTGGTCTTTCACAACAATATCTGATTTATTTGCTTTGATGATCCGGTCTGTACATACTGGGAGGTACCAAAGAATATCTACATTTTCTACCTCAGCTACAGCCTCAGGGTGGTACTTGTACCATTTGTCAGCAGTTTTGATTTTATAATACCGACAAATTATCCAATGTAGACATTGGCCAACTCTGTCATGTCTTGATTTGTACCCTACAGGTTCTAAAACCTTACGGCCAGAGATTAGGTGGTCCACTGCTTCTAAATACTTTGATCTCCTTCATAATAGAATGTAGCTTCTTACGTCTTTCATTTATGGTTTTCAACGACCTTTAGCATCTATTCTTTAGATGTTTCAAGATACTTTGCCAGTCCAATTGTGGCGGTTTTGCAGGAGATTTCAAACTGAATCGAGCCTCATCGTTCTTGAGCGCTGGGTAGGTAAAGACGATCTGCGTCTGTCTTTCGGTGGCGCATCGAATTGCAAATAAACTTACAGATTATCCTGTCAATCTTCCTGATTTCGCTCTGATTCCAGTTCAACTCATTGAATTTGTAGATAATAACTGGAACTGCTAAGGTATTAACACTTTGGTACGTGCATTTAACTCAGATTATAGGACATCTCCAACTTTCCTGTAACACTCCTTCCTAATTTTCTTTTTCATACATGTATGCTTGAATGCCACAACCCTCATTTATTCCGACGCATTTGTAAGTTTGCTCCTGCTCATTATTATTGTTATTATTATTATTATTATTATTATTATTATTATTATTATTATTATTATTATTATTATTACTATTATTATTATTATTATTGTCATTTACTTTTAATCTGCATGTTTGATGCATTCACTTGCCGGGGCACACCCAGCGCCCTAGGGCAAGTGAAGGTTAAGAGTTGTTGAAATATAGCTGAAAGCTTGGGGAGGGGAAGTAGAGAAATATCGCCCAACACAAACATTTACATTGATAGGGTTTTTCTAAGGATGTGGGCAGTACTTGTTAGCACAATCTTTTGGATTTCCTTGAGACATGGTTCTCCAGGGATATTGTCTAGGTGTTTCTGACATCCCTTTTTTATCATACCTAGGGCACCTACAATAACAGGAACAGTTTTTGCTTTAAGATTCCACATCTTTTGTATTTCGATTTCCAGGTCCTTATATTTACTAAGTTTGTCAAATTCATTTACAGATATATTGTTATCAGTGGGGACGCTTACCTCTATTAGTCTGCAGGTATTTTCTCCCGTGTCTTTAACAATTATGTCTGGTCGATTAGCCTTGATCGTTCTGTCAGTGTTGACTGGAAAATCCCAGAGGATGGTGACATTTTTACCTTCAACAACTGGCTGAGGATGATGTTCATACCAGTTAGCAGGAGTGCCGAATTTGTAGTGTTTACATATCTTCCAATGTATATACTGTCCTACCCTATCGTGGCGATTTTGTATTCGTTTGATGTCAGCACAGGACATCCTGAAACGAGATGGTCTATTGTTTCGTCAAATGTGTCGCAGAGTCTGCATTTAGGGTCAGTACCGTTTCGGAGAATGCTAGCCTGGTAATTTCTGGTAAACAAGCTTTGATCTTGTGCTGCCAGTATGAAGCCTTCAGTTTCTGCTTTCAATCCTGAACTCTTCAGCTACTGATGGGTTGTTGCTTGGTCTACATCAGCATTTTGGCTTCGGAAATATATTGTCCATGCAAGGGCTTCCGGCTCCACCGCCTCTCAATTTGATTCTGCCCGTTTTTTTTTGCAGTCTGCTTGATTCGCTTTGCTTGCTTGGTAGCAGTGGTTTCCGGCTCTTCATCTGATTCAGGGTTAATGTCTAGTTCCGTTTCGAACTTATAAGCTTCCTTATAATAATAATAATAATAATAATAATAATAATAATAATAATAATAATAATAATAATAATAATATAATAATAATAATAATAATAATAATAATAATAATAACAACGACAGCGACAACAGGTTAATGATTTCTAAGAGAGATACATGGTCTTCAATAGATATTGTTCTGGTGGTATATTGTTAATTATATCAATGTCAGTACTTCGTTGGTATTTTAGGTTTACGAACCCAGAACGGATGGAACCCAAAATAGACTCTTGCTGAAGATTTAAAACAAAAGAAGGTATTTCGCTTGGTGCTTTTCCCGACCCAACACTGTCCGCTCTCGCAGAATTAGATAAACAAGTAAGACCGACAGCTCTGAGAAAAAAAATATTCATAATGATAATAAAAGCACAAGGCCTGACATTTGGGAAGAGGGATGAATCGATTACATCTACCCCAGTGTATCACTGGTACTTAAAGTATCGAACTCGGAAACTCAGACGGATGAACAACAAAGAATTTGAACATAGAACGTAAAGACGGACGAAATACCGCTCAGCATTTTGACCGGCGTGCTCATGTTTCTTCCGCCTTTGTCATGTCTGTGAATATATTCCATCTTAGCCAGGACTGGGCAGCTAGAGATAATATGATTTATTGTTTCTTGTCCATCTCCACATATTCTGCAGTTACTTGTTATATTTCTTTTCATTATATGTTTTTGGTAATTTCTGGTGGGGAGGCTTTGGTCTTGTGCTGCAATTAAAAATCCCTCTGTCTCTGCTTTGAGTCCTGAGCTTCTCAACCATTGCTGGGATTTTTCTTTGTCTATTTCTTTTGCGTATAGTTTAGTCCAGTATTTACCATGAAGGGGCTTTTCTTGCCATCGTTTTATCATGGTTCGTTGCTGTTCTATTTTTAGTTTGGATTTCATTTGTTTTATAGCTTTTGTTGTTTCTTCTTCTTCTTCTTCTTCTTCTTCTTCTTCTTCTTCTTCTTCTTCTTCTTCTTCTTCTTCTCTTCTTCTTCTTCTTCTTCTTCTTCTTCTTCTTCTTCTTCTTCTTCTTCTTCATATTTATTAGGCGGTATGATTTCTTGTTTGTATTTGTCAGCTTCCTTAAATACTGAGAACAGTTTTTTGTTTTGCTCGTGTTTTGCCGCTATTTGTATCAGTTTTCCTTCCTTCTGAAGTAGGCATTTTTGCAGTCCTATGGTGGTTATTTTATAGTAGTTTTCCAGCTGTATAAGGCCTCTACCACCTTCTATACGTTGTATATATAGTCTTTCTATGTCAGATTTTGGTGATGCATCCTAGATCCTGTCAGTATTTTTCTTGTTTTCCTATCTATTTTGGTCAGTTCATTTAGTGTCCAGTTAAGGATATTGTAGCTGTAACTTTTAACTGGGATAGCTAAAGTGTTAATACCTATTATCTTGTTTTTAGCATTGATCTCTGTTTTTAGTATTGATCTAACTCGTCTATAATATTCTTTTCTTATTTTCTCTTTCATTTGTATGTGTTGTCTCTTATCTAGTTCATGGATTCCTAAGTATTTGTAAGTTTGGCTTTGGTCTAATTCTTTTATTTCATTGGTTTTATCTAGTGTGATGTTGTTACTCTTAACTAGTTTTCCTCTTTTCATGGTTACTTTGGCGCATTTTTCTAATCCAAATTTCATATCTATTTCTTTGGTAAATCCATGAACTGTCTTTAATAGTGTTTCCAGCTGTTTGTCATTTGCAGCGTATAGTTTTAGGTCATCCATATATAAAAGGTGGCTGATCGTTTTGCCGTAACATTTATATCCGCATCCAGTTCTATTTAGCATATCAGATAGAGGTGACAGTGCCAAGCAGAAAAGGAGTGGAGAGAGCGTGTCTCCCTGGAATATTCCTCTTCTAATGGGGATGTCTTTGGTTTTCATGAGTCCCTCTTTTGTTTGGAGGTGTAGGACTGTTTGCCATTTATTCATTTATTCATTATTATTATTATTATTATTATTATTATTATTATTATTATTGTAGGCAGTGGCTGCCCTCTTACATTACTTCCTTCTGACATCTGTCATGTGGATGACTGTTGAAGCTTTCCATGTCTATCTAAGTGTGGTCATTGTATTCAAAACATGTCAGACGTCTTTTATGAAGAGTTCCATTTTTGCCTGGGGTATGTATAAAGACTTTCTGGTTTTCTGTCTCAAACTTTATCTTACACACATGTTCTTTCTCTCTCCTTCTATCTTGCTCTCTTTCTCATTCTCTCTCTCTCTCTCTCTGTTACACACACACACACACACACACAAACACACTCACACACACACACACACACACATACACACACACACACACACACACACAAACTTATTTAAATATTGTATTTGAAATTACTCGATCGGATAAGGTCCAGTCCAATGATTCGAAACCAGTATATTTTTCGGACTTATTCATTTCATTGGCCAAAAGTGTCGAAAGGAAAAGCTAACTGAGACTAGAATTCAAGTCTGGATATTAAACACTATTAACCATGTTCCTTTAAGCAGATATCATCCAAAGGGGTTCCCTCTATTTCTTCGTATTATTTTGATATAACTTTACAGGGAGCATTCACAATCACATCTAGGATATTGCTCTCTGTACTGAATCCTCTACAGTATTGTCAATCTTACAATATTTAGAAGCACTTTTGAAGCTAGAAATGATAATCCTGTTGCTTTAAATAGCATCGGTTTAGATTACAGGTCTGTCTCACAGTAAAACTCAGGAGCGATGAACTTTGAGTGAAAACATCCCTACCCTACTGTGGTAGTTCGAAGCTACTTCACAATTGATTTAGTAGATCTATAATTGACAATGTTCTGTCAATGATTATCTTGTCAATACATCAAACATTATATAATTCAACTTATTCTTCCATTTAGCAAGACTAAAGAATGGGATCTAAAAAAGTTTAGCTACTATTTCTAACACGTCGAAGAAAGGATAGAAACTTAGTTTTTTTCTGATAGTTTGAATTTTGTAGTATCATTGTGTAAATGTCCAGGTTATGGTGGATGACTATATATCGTGCGTTGAAAGTAGAGTGAGATTCTAAGCTACAATCCACATGAACCCATGGAAACATGGACTAGGAGTTCTGGTGGACTCATATCGAATGCTAAACATTCTCAGCTAATATTTTCCTTCCGATGAAGTAAAAAGATTACGCAGTAGATTCGAAGTTGCCAAATATCTGCCTCACTCGGTCTCTTTGCTTGTATAATTTGTTGAGAGTTATATTATATCGCTCATCTTGACTTGACGAAGAATTTAGATAAGCCTGAAGGCTGTGGGCCTAATATTATATTTAGACGAAACTACTTGTGGAAAAAAGATTAATTTTTTTATTGATCAACGTGGTAGTTAAGTCACGAATAAAGACAAATGAATGATTTGATTCTTATTAGAAAGGTAATGGGTTAGATATTCATGATTTGAGACTGAATAGATTGAGACTGAATAGATTGGAAGTAGTTGATACGAGATGTAAACACGTGGATACAACGTGGATGAATGAAATGTAATATTTATACAACCGTGATAAAATGTAAACTATGGACAACTAAAGCACTCCTCCCTGTTCTAGCCTGTTGGGTAGTCTAAAGTTATTTGAATTTCAATGCAAGAATGCCTACCGTCTGATCTCGTCTCTATACGAAACCTCAGAGTCATCTATTTTGCACTTTAACCGGTCATACGAAGCAATATGTGAAGAAGTAGGTGACAGTGGATTTTTGTTGTCCCTCATGCCATTTAATCTTCAACCCTTGTCCAGAACATTTAAGATTTTATCACTTTTTGTTTCCCATTGAAACATATTTTTGAAAGAATCCAAGAATCAAAAGAATTAAATGGCAAGAAGTGACGAGTGTGTGATACGAAATGAAATATTGATTTGTCTTGAACTCGACATTTTTTTTGAACGAAAACATCGTCAACAAAATCCATTCAAATGTCATATAATAATGATTGTAAATATTAATTAATATCTAGAGATTTATATTCATTTCTGTAAAAATCGTTATCAGGTCTTCCAGCAGTCATCGTTATAATTACCCTGGCAATTAACTCCACAGACAATTACATCAAAACCGCAGAGGTGTAAGTATTCCTCTTTTTCGTTCACCTCATTTTCTCTGCTCTTCACAACTAATAGTATTGCTAGATTTATTTACTCTGTAGCAAGTAGCCATTTTAGCTATTTTGAAATACGGCGCGAATGCTATATTTATATAAAAAAACTAATTAAGAAAATGTTTCTCACGTTTTTTTCAACTGAGTATAAATAAATATGCATTTCTGTAATCATTAAATTATATTTTCTTATAGCGGTTAAATGAACACGAAGAAAATATTATACATACATGTCGTTAATATTCATAGCGTTTCATAAGTATATTTCTCTATGGCGTTATATACTGTAGTTCGGATTTGTGTATAATGATAACACTTAAGTTATAAGTGACGTTCAGTCATTATATTCACCCTTACTCAAAAAAGCCAAATAAAATAATTTATTTCCCAATAGAAAACAATAAATAGCATTACATTACTGTAACAAAACTAAATAGAGAATATACTATAATAATATAAGCTAAGAGAAAGCTGAAGGTAGCTTAATAACCGCTATAACTCCTTTAGTTTTGTAGAATAGTAGGTCAACTGGCATCAAGCCAGGACTTTGGTTGCTGGTAGTAAACCTACTTCAATATCATTGTTAATGCTTTTGTTCTGAGACTCATGAATATCAATGATCTCATTTGCGTCTCCCCTCAATTTAATAAGAACAAATATTTACCGATGAAAGCAACAAACAAAAATACGAACAAAACATCGAATATTCTTCACCTTTAGAATACAGGACAAATTCCATTAATAACTAATTATTATTTTTCTATTTATGCTAACATTAGATTTGTTCTTGAAACAAGCAGTATTCCCTCCAACAGTTGCTTCGTTAAAGAAACCACGAACCCTTCCTTTTATCATGGCTAATGTGAAGGACAGAGTCAAAGGCGAGAAGTTGAATATTTATCAACACTGACCTACATGAGGTAGAAGTTTTTCAAAGACGCGACAGGCAAGGAAAGTGTCCACTGCCATCACAATAGATATTTGCCGTATTCCCACTGTCCGGATGCATACCACTGGCTCTGCTTGAGTCTAACCATTCAAGAATTATGAAGAAACATTAACGCGACTCAACGAAAGTTAAATGAATAAATTGACTACAATATGACGAGGAAAACAGTAATCATTGATTTTATAGGACAAATTGTGAAGAGCTTCCGCCAGCCTAAGGACTAACGCATTGATATGGAATTAGTTGGCGCACTAGTGCCATTACCTGCCAGGCGAATCTAATATGACGGTCTTCATTGCTAAATACGTTCCTCAAATGTACTTCTTAATCCTTTTTGCCCCATCTGGAGCATAGGGCCTCAACAGTTGTTTTCCACTTTTTGCGGTCATTGGCGTTTCTTGGCTGCTTCCCATGTCAGGCCGGTGGTCCTGAGCTCGTCCAAAATGCTCCGCTTCCATGTCAGCTTCGGGCATCCTCGCTTCATGTTTCCCCTGCGGGTTCCAGTCAAGTGCTTGTCGTGTCACATTTGAGAGTTCTTTCCGCAGTGTGTGTCCGATCCATATCCATTTCCTTTGTCTAATCTGAACATGTATGGGCTCCTGGTTGGCCCATTCCCACAGGTTGATGTTTGACACTCAGATGAAGGATCTGCCGGAGACATTTGTGGATGAAGGTCTGGATCTTCTTGTAGTTGCCGCAGGTGGCTCTCCCTGTTTCAGAGCCATACAAAAGCACGTATTTTACGTTTTAACTAAATAAGCAGAGTTTAGTTCGAGTTGAGATGGTAGTGGACTTCCATACCGGCCGAAGAATAGCGAAGGCTTGCCAAGCCTTCTTGCCGTGATGTCCTCGTCTGATCCACCTGATTTGCTGATCTTGCTGCCAAGATAGACAAACTCACTAACATCCTCCACAGGTTCCCCCTCGATTGTGATTGGTTCTTCCTGCTTGTTGTTGATACGCTGCACTTTTGTCTTTTCCCGGCTGATCCTCAAGCCCACTCACCGTGAAGTTTCTGTCAGGTGGTCTACCTTATCTTGCATGTCTTGCAGGCGATGTGACAGTAGTGCGAGATCATCTACGTAGTCCAAGTCCTCCTACTTGTTCATCAGTGTCCACTGAATACCTTTCATTGCCTTTCTATTTTCTTTGTAGCTGTTGGTTATCCGCACCACATTTCTATGCTGCTTTCCTGGTTCCTGTTGCGATCAGTCTCATCTTCAACATTATCATGCCTTCTCTCGTTATCTGGCACCTTATAATGATGCAAAGTAATAAGAGATCTCAGCAGAAAAGAAGTAAAGTACGTGTTTTGGGCCTGGTTGGTTTGCTGTTTTTGTTTGGACTCACATGGGTCTTTGCCTTCTTCGCTGTTAGCGAAGCAGCAAAAGTGTTTGTGTATCTTTTTACTATATTCAATACACTTCAAGGAATGTTTATCTTCATATTCTATTGTATATACAAGAAAGATACCAGAGATGTCTTCAGGGGGTTTGTAAATGAAAGTAAGAGAATGAATCAGTGGAAAATTACCGACGGCAGAAGTAAGTGCGATTGTCTTTTTTTCTTCATTCATTCATAATAGGTAGATAGAGACAGAGATAGATAGACAGACAAACAGATAGATAGATAGATAGATAGATAGATAGATAGATAGATAGATAGATAGATAGATAGATATATAACTTTCTTTCTTTCTTTCTTTTATTAGCCACACAGGGCTGAATACAGAGGGGACAAATACAAATGCAGAGCTTTTCTTTTCGAGGGTGGAAAAAAAAGAAAATAAATGTAAGATTGCGATCAAAAGGGATCGAGAGGAGGAAAAAAAAGAAAAGAAATCGTGTATCACAGAAATAATGATAAAAACATTGATAAAACAAGATTGGGTTCATCCGTGGGAAGAAAAGCCTACAGAAAAGACCACGGGAACCTCAGTCAGGGAGGAAATAACCACATGAGATCAAAATGCTCTCTTTCTTTCTTTTTTACGATCTACAGGATCATGCTCAAAATGGTTTCGTCACTCGCACGCACCATCTTTTTTGAATCTTTCGCGAGACAAAACTTCCCACTGCATTCTCACCTTCCTTTTCAAGTGGTACTTGAAAAAGTTGATGAGCGATTGGCCAGAGAGGTAAGTGTTTGTCTCTAATCCTTTCGCTCGGGTCCACCACACGCATTCTTTCACCATGGCCACCAGTACGATGAAAACTGCCTTGCCTTCCCGGTTGAGGGAAGGGGGCGGAGCAATTCTCACGATAGACCCGGCCGATAGGCGGATTCGTCCCACACGTGACAGCAGCCGTTCGGCATAAGCCCACAGGTCTGAAATGGTTGGACATTGCACGAGTGCGTGCAGAACGGTTTCGTCGCTCTGACCGCATCTCGGGTAAGTCGGTCCAGTGTGTCTGGAACCGTGTCTGTAGAGCTTATCCCGAACAGGTAATGCTTCTCGATAGCACTGCCAGGCCAGGGATCTTTGGTGATTGTTCATAGGTCCCGGCCCGAAAGTTGTCCTGAACAGGCGGGTCAGGTGTTCCTCGTCGACGCCCAGACTCTGCCCGAGTTCATCGTCGCACCTCCCCTCCACTAATCCTCTATAGAATGCCTTTGTTGTGATGGAGTCGCACAAGTTCGATCCCGGACGGCAGAGTTGCTTGAGAGCAACGCGACACTCGCGGTGCCATTCGCCTAGCCTCGGTCTCTGCTTGATCCATGACTGTAGTTCGTCCAAGGAGACGAGCTGCGGGAAAGCGCGCCGCACAAAAGGCGACCACACCTGTTCACCGTTGTCTATGAAGCGCCGGAGATGTCGCAGTCTCAGCGCATGTCTGCGCATCATCAACCACGGCATGCCCAGCCCTCCATTTAGCGGGTGTTGACAGCAAATGGATCGCCTAACCATCGGAACGTTTCCCTTCCACAAGAAGCGGAAGAGTATACGTTCCAGTTTGGTGATGGTAGGGTCGGGACAAGGCACGACGGTCAGACGATACTCGATGACGGATGCGATGTACGCATTCGCCACCTCCGCCCGACCTTTTAGGGATAGCTTTCTCTCAGCCTATTTCTGGGTGAGAGTAGCCACCCTAGTCGTTATCTCGCCCCAGTTCTTCTCCATTTGGAGGTCCGGACCGAACCAGACCCCGAGCAATTTAACCGGTCCGTCCGTCCAGCGTCCCACGATGGAGACGCTGTTGGACGGCATGGGCCTGCTTCTCCAGGTGCCGAGCCGCAAGCCCACTGACTTTTCCCGGTTAATTTTTGCTCCCGTTACCGCTTCGTATTCTTTTAATGTCTCGCCGACCAGCTCGATGTGCTCGTAGCTCGACACTATGACGGTGACGTCATCCGCGTATGCAGACACGCTCCTCCCGCATCCCAGCTCTCGTGGGATGCCCCTCAGCGTCGCCAGTTTCCGCAGTAGTGGCTCAAGAGTCAATACATACAACAGCGATGAGAGGGGGCATCCCTGACGAACCGAACGCATGATGTTAAAAGGTCTGGATAGATGACCATTTACGCGAACCACTGAGCGGATGCCGCTGTATAAGGCAGCGATCCAACCGCGGAAAACTGGACCGAAACCAGCCGCTTTAAGGACAGCCTCCAAGTAGTGATGGTCTACCCTATCGAAAGCTTTTGATTGATCCAAATTTATCAGCGCCCCACCCATGCCAGGATTCTTAATTACCCTGTCTATGATGTAGCGCATCAGATGGAGGTTGTCATGAATACTTCTACCCGGCACGGCGCATGTTTGCGCCTTGTCGATTAGTTTCTTGATGACAAGCGCCAACCTCTCGGCTAACACCTTGGCCAAAATTTTCAAATCTGCGTTGAGCAGAGTGATGGACCTGAAATTATCTATGACGTCCCCCTTGTTTGGGTCTTTCTTAATCAGTGCCACTGCTCCTCGCTTTACAAAAGCAGGAATACTCCCGTTTTGCTGCCAGTCGCAGTAGACAGCTGCCAAGACGCCTCCAAACAAGTCTGGCATATGAAAATAAAGTTCGTAGGGCAGACCATCCAAGCCTGGTGACTTGTCTCTCGCACAGCCTACCATCGCATCCTGTACGTCCGCAGCTGTGATAGGCCTTTCACAAGACTCCACCTCTCTTGATGAGAGTCGTGGCAAGGCATGCAGGTAGGCACTAAAGTCCACTCTGCCTTCTGACCCACCACTTGTCCCAAACAGTTGGGTGAAGTGTTGTTGAAAAGCTCCACACATCCTTTTAGGCTCGAGCAATTCGTGCCCCTGTTCATCTATAAGAGACTTGATGGTGGCTCTGTTGCTTCGTTGCGTCTCCACCACTCGGGCCTCTTGGCCGGCTCCAACTCCTTCGTTCCTCAGAGCACGCATCCTAGCTCTGACAACGCATCCCTCGTGTTTGGCGTTGAGGTGTTGGTCGAGGGCCAATCTCGCCGCCAGCACGTTGAACGCGATGCCAGTTCTAAGTGCCTCTTCTAAAACCTTAACTAATTCTCCCTCTATTCTATTTCGGTCTAATGCAAGGGCTTTACTGTATCTGACTGATTCTGCTTTAATTGCTTTTTTTAGGGCATACCACCATCTGTTGTTGATGATGGTACCCGTCAAAGCTCTCTTAACTAATGTGCTGATCCGGTCCCTGTAAACCTGTCGTGCTGTAAAAGACAGTTTCCAGTAACCAGGACCCTGCCTATGTGTCTTATCTAAGTCAAGTGTACAAGTCACAAACTTGTGATCTGTGTAACTGACTATATGAAATTGTGGACAACCTACACTATTTTTATCTATTGTCCTACAGAATACTCAATCTAAGTATGATCTGGATGACCCGATGCGGTTACTCCATGTCCACATTGGCACATTCGGGTGGCCCAGTCGGTACCTGTCAGACAGTTGGAAACGTCTGAGCAGGTCTTTGAGGCATTTGCATCCCCTTCTATTGCTATCTATGCCCACGTAGTCTAGATGCGTGTCCAGGGTGGCATTCCAATCCCCCACTAAAAGTAAAGGACGAGACGTTCCCATGGAAGACTCTAGACGTCGAAAGAAATCTGGTCGGCCTGTTAAGGACGGAGCATAAACTGCTATCAGTCGAAAAGCACACTCATTGCTGCCATCGACATCCAAAACGACCAGCCTACCCTCTGGGTCTAGGAAAATTGCTCTTACTTTGAGATCCAGACTCTTCCGGAGAAGCACCGCGGTGCCACCTCCGCCCATTCTCGGTAGACACGGAGAAAAATAAATGTTGAAATGTGTACCGAAACTGTGCTGGAGTGCCCGCAAGCTGTGGAGTCTGGTCTCACTGATGGCTATGATATTCAGATTTAGTGACTTGATGTCATTTAACAGGTAGCCTTGTTTCCAAGGCGACCCCAAGCCACGTACATTTATACTGCCTCTTCTGAGCATGTTCCGATAAAAAATTGTGTTTTACACACGAAAAGAAAGTGCAAAAAGGGAAAGAGAGAGAGAAAAGGTTACTTGTTGTTCGAAAGTCCTTTGTTTTTCACCTCACAGTCTTCTTCTATGAGGTTTTTGTATAGTTTCTTTGATGAATACTTTTGAAATCTCCCTACTGCATCAGGGTAAAGAGATTTCAG
>NC_043010.1:102500-117870 GCF_006345805.1 Octopus sinensis | reverse complement strand
TTATGTGCATTATGAATTGTGTCTCATTTATAAACGCAGCGATTATTTTCTATATCAATCCATAGGCTGGACCAAATTCCTCGTATTTCGTTTGATTTTAAAAGTTCAACGAATATAAAATCCCCGCTGAGAACATATCAAGAGCCGTGAGTAGATATCTGCCCTCTCTCTCTCTTTCTCCGTACACGACGCGCGTGCGCGCAACACATATGCACTGAACATGCGCACACATGCATACATATACACACTCTCACGCACACATACACACACACATGCATATTTTATAGAAGAAATGTGAAACGTCACATAATAGTGAGGTTTCATGAAATTCAGACAATCAACTCCATTTACTGATAGTAAACTATTATAAAAAACTTTCTTTTTTAACTTACTGAAGTTTTGCTGGTCAATAAAAAGACTGTTCTACCCACTATTTTGTCTTTATATATTCCGTCTTATAATTTCCGATTCTGACAGTAAATAAAATCCTACTCAAATATTCACTAATCTTGTGTTTACACACAGACACACACAGACACAGACACACACACATAAGAACATATGTAATCACACACTTCCTTTTGGTAATATTTTCTTCTCAACATTTTCGTTTTCCTTTCTGAAAAAGAGATATGCTCGGAACATTAAAAACCCTCCCATTTCCCCCACTTTACCGAGTGTCAAGCTAATATATAATTATATTCTCAAACGCAGGATAATGTTAATAGTATAGCATGAACAGGATAAAGTATTCACCTGTTGCCGAAAACTCTGTCGGCGGCCAGATTACGCGTCTTATAAAGCTAGATGTATATAGCCTAAATTTGCGGAAGTATTTGTCGTTCACGCAGTTTAGCTTAATGGTAAAGCACTTAAAGCGTAATCACAGGGGTGTGAGTTGTAGTCACACAGCTGGCCGCCGACAGATTTTTCTACAAATTATGGATATTTCATCCGGTTCACGTATATCATTAGCATTATCCTGCGTTTCAGAATAAATTATTTCTTTATTTTTCAATACATCTCACGCTTTTAAATCGAACTTGATTTCTTGAATTTAATGTATGTATTATATATATATATATATATATATATATATATATATATAGTATATATATATATATATATATAATATGTGTGTGTGTGTGTGTGTGTGTGTGTGTGTGTGTGAAAGGCGCATGGCTCAGTGGTTAGAACGTCGAGTTTACGATCGTGAGGTTGTGAGCTCGAATCCCAGACCGGGCTGCGTGTTGTGTTCTTGAGCAAGACACTTTATTTCACGTGCTCCAGTTCACTCTCACTTATACATATACATATTAATACACCCACATATTCATACACACACACATATATATATATATATATACACATATACACATATATATACATATATATATACATATACATGCACACACATGTCCATATACACACACATATATACACACATATGTGTACATATACATACACACATATACACACATATATGCATACATAGACATATACATATATACCACATACACATACTTACACATACACATACACCCATATACACATGTACATATGTACCCATATACATGTATCTACGTACACGCCCATACCCAACTCATACATACACTTATATATGTCTACACACATATATATATATAAATATATAAATATATAAATATATAAATAAGAGGGTATATACACACCCATACACACACGCTCACATATCCATATATATGTATATATATAACATATATATATATATACATATACATACACATATATATATATATAAACAACACCCATATACACTATATATACATACATACACATACCAACCCATACATATATATACATATATACATATACATATGTATATACATATATATACATATATACATACATATACATATATATATAACACACTGGCACATATATATACATACACACACATACACATGCATATACATGCACACACATACACGCACACATTTTTATTCCCTTATTTTAATTTTATTATTGCCTTTGTTTAAATCTTTATTTTTATCTTCAACTCGGTCAGCCATCCCGGCTGTCGTCCCAAGGGATAGTCTAAAGAGTCCATTTATCTTTCTACTCACTGATACGAACACAAACACTCACTCACGCACACACACTCACACGTACACTCATACAAATACACACATGCACGTGTTATATTCATACATACATACATTCACGTATATACACATACGTACACGTACCTACAGATTCATATCTACACGCATACACATACATACCTCAATACACCCACAGAAGACTAGTCCATACATATACTCTAATAAATATATATACACATATACATATATACATATACACATACATACACATACATACACATATATATATATATGTATAATATATTATATACATATATATACATATATATATACATACATATACATACACATATACATACATACACATATACACATATATATGCGTACAATACACACCACACACACCACGCGCATCATCTATATACACATAAGTAATACATACATAAATGTTATACATATGTTTATACATATGCATACACATACCACCACACACGCGCCTCCTTATATACATAATACTACATGCATTACAGACATATACATATATACATACATGCATACTCAAATAATAGATAATAAATATATATACGTGCAGTTCCCATTATACAGACGGATACATACATATAAACATACACATATATACCTATTTACACATATGTATATATACATCCATACATACACACATAACTCTACATACCTACAGATACATAAACACACAAGCATACACACACCACACACACATATATATATATATAGAAAGATAAATGGACTCTTTAGACTATCCCTTGGGACGACAGCCGGGATGGCTGACCGAGTTCAAGATAAAATAAAGATTTAAACAAAGGCAATAATAAATTAAATAAGGAAATAAAATGTGTGTGTATGTGTGTGCATGTATATGCATGTGTATGTGTGTGTATGTATATATATGTGCCAGTGTGTATATATATATGTATATGTATGTATATATGTATATATATGTATATACATATGTATATGTATATATGTAGATATATGTATGGGTTTGTATGTGTATGTATGTATGTATATATATGTGTATATGGGTGTGTGCGTATATATATATATATATATATATGTATGTATATGTATATATTATATATATATATATATATATTGTATATATATATACAGATATGGATATGTGAGCGTGTGTGTATGGGGGTGTCTATACCCTCTTATTTATATATTTATATATTTATATATTTATATAGTTATATATATATATGTGTGTAGACATATATAAGTGTATGTATGAGTATGGGTATGGGCGTTGTACGTAGATACATGTATATGGGTACATATAGAGTACATGTGTATATGGTGTATGTGTGTATGTGTAAGTATGTGTATGTGTATATATGTATATGTCTATGTATGCATATGTGTGTGTATATGAGTGTATGTATATGTACACATATGTGTGTATATATGTGTGTGTATATGGACATGTGTGTGCATGTATATGTATATATATATGTATATATATGTGTATATGTGTATATATATATATATATATATATGTGTGTGTGTATGAATATGTGGGTGTATATATATATGTATATGTATAAGTGAGAGTCTCCTTATTTACCTAAAACTCTATTTTTCTATTTATTCTTTTATTCTTTTATTTATTCTTTTATCTACTTTACCACCGTTTCCTTCGACCACTCCCCTAAGAATGATAGTTTTGCGCCATGCCTACCCCCAAAAAGTCCCCCACCACCACCCCTTTAAACCTGCCTAAATGTATAAATGCCAAAACAACTCTTGTCAACTAGCTTCCTGATGATTTCTTTTGAATGAAACAGTTCTAGTCCTGTAGAAGCTCCTTTATATAATAAATTAATTTACTCTGCTATGTATTGAGTAACTTATTTACTGTGGTTAACCCGACTCAACCCGGGACCTATATATAATATATATATATATATATATATTAATTAATTAATAAGGGGGCTTTCATGGAAACATGTATCTTCGTGGTTGAACCTTTTGATTAACTGGTGCTAGAGTGAGCAATATATTGACCACTCTCTTATATTTGTTTTATATATATATATATATATATATATATATATATATATATATATATATATATTATATATATATATATATATACACATCGGCTTTTGCAGATGGCGCATGACCTTTCAACCGTGACGGGAACATTTAGAGTTGAAGACTGTGGGTAAGCAGATGCATCTAACACATTTATTCAAATTTATTTGGTTTTGTTCCAAACATTCGATTTAATCGCATATATACGTCACAATAGTCAATAGTGTTGTACTTGTGACCCACAATATACTAATTCATACATTCAATGAAATGTTTAAGTGTGTTATCAACGTTTTATTATACAAAGGACAAACAAACCCATATAAAGATACAGAGAGAACTGTATATATATATATATATATATATATATATATATATATATATACTATATATATATATATATATATATATAATATATATATATGCATATATACATACATACATACCTATATATTATATATATATATATATATACATACATATATATATATATATATATATATATATATATAGATATATATATAATTATATATATATATATATATGTATATACATACGCATTGAGTCGAAACAGGGCCAACTGAAGAAGGGGAATTTTCCTTGTATTGTTTGTCTGTACTCTATTTTTTCGTTGTTGGAAAAGTCTGTTTCCTTGTTTGATCTTAAGTTTTCGTTTCTCGTTGTGTTCTACTTTTATTTGTGATATCCTGTACTCATATATGCATGTATATATATACATATAGATGTAGGTATGTACATATATGTATGTATGCATATGTTTTATTATAAATTGTCGTTATTATATGTATATATATATATATATATATATATATATATATATATATATATATATATACATACATATGCTACACCCACATATATACACACATATATATATACACACATATATGGGTGTGTATTTATTAAATTGAGGTGGGTATCGGCAATTTGAAACCAACAAGGAAAATAATTCACAGTCACTAGTGTGAAAAGAGTGCAGTGAGCACCAGCATTATTAGAAATATTAGTCATAGACTCCTTAGTGAAGGCGCATGGCTCAGTGGTTAGAGCGTCCGAGCTTACGATCGTGAGGTTGTGAGCTCGAATCCCGGACGGGCTGCGTGTTGTGTTCTTGAGCAAGGCACTTTATTTCACGTTGCTCCAGTTCACTCAACTGTAGAAATGAGTTGCGACGTCACAGGTGCCAAGCTGTATCGACCTTTGTTCTTTCCTTTGATAACACCGGTGGCGTGGAGGGGGGAGGCCGGTATGCATGGGCGACTGCTGGTCTTCCATAAACAACCTTGCCCGGACTTGTGTCTAGGAGGGTAACTTTCTAGGTGCAATCCCATGATCATTCATGACCGAAGGGGGTCTTTACCTTATCCTTAGACTCCTTAGCCACAAAAAGACATGGTCTCTTTGCATTGACAGTGGGGAGAACATTCCCCACGGTAAGCCAGATGGATTAGATTAGCATGGTAATTTCTTATAGGAAGTTAATACTCATCAGCAATGCTCACTCCATTACGGCTGGTGGAGGAAACTCACGCCCTCAGTATCATTTTAGAATGCCATAGGAATTAGGGATTGATTTCACAAAATGGCAATGTGAAGATTATAAAATATTTAAGGTGGCTAACACACAATTTAAAACCAACGAGGTAATTGGTATATATGTATATATATATAATATATATATATATATATATATATTATATATATATATATATATACATATAAAAGTGTTATTTAGATATATATATATATTGTTGTTGGCATCCTTTCTGTCTCGGGAGACAATGGAGTAGCGCATTTTTTTTTTTTTTTTTTTTTTAGGTCTAGTCCGGCTGTTATATTTTTATTTCCTGTTACATTTCTTGCTGTGGCTGTGTAGTCCTATCCTGGACAAACACTCCCTCTGGCAGGTACTGCAAATGTAGCGAAGACTGTTCCTGGCGGTTGTTGTAGTGCCATGGTCTCTTGTTTATGTCTCTTCCTTCTTTCCATTTCTCCTTTCTCTTTCTGTCACTCCTCTGTATACCCTCTTTACTGTACGTCGCCATTCTCCACGGTTGCCGGCGACTGCCTCCCAACCGCTAATGTTGATGTTGCAGGCCTTCATATCCCTTTTGCAAACATCCTTGTAACGTAAGATCGGTCTACCCACAGACCTAGTTACCCCTAGCAGCTCTCCGTAGAGTATGTCCTTGGGGATTCTGCCATCCTTCATACGGCTAACATGCCCAAGCCATCTCATACGTCTTTGTGTGAGGAGTGCAAACATGCTTGGTATTCCTGCTTGCCTGAGGACATCTTTGTTGGTGATATGATTCTGCCATTTGATGTGGAGGATTTTTCGGAGGCAGCGCAGGTGAAAGATGTTTTAGGCGACGCTCTTGGCGTGTGTATAGCGTCCAGGGTCTCGCTTCCATACAGTAGAGAGTGCTGAGTACACATGCCTGGTAGATCTTCATTTTTGTGGTCTTGGTCAGCTTATTGTGTCCCAAGCCCGTTTGGAGAGTTAGGCCATCGCAGCAGCTGCCTTGCCAATGCGTATATTGAGCTCAGCGTCAAGGGATAGGTTGTAGGTGACGGTAGAGCCCAGATAGGTTAAACTTCTCACCTCTTGTAATCTGTGGTCTCCAATATGTATGTTGGGAATGTCCGATGTAGCCGGGCCATGATGTTGGTTCTTAAGGCTGATAGCTAAGCCAAAGTCGTTACATGCTTGCTCAAAACAGTTAATGAGCCTTTGGAGGGCTTCTTCTGTGTGTTGTACCAGAGCGGCATCATCAGCAAATAACATCTCCTTGATCAGGACGTTTCTGATTTTGGTCTTGGCACGCAGGCGCGAGAGATTGAACAGTTTCCCGTCACTTTCTACTGTGCAGAAACACTCCATCATCTGATGTCTGAAAGGCATGTGACAGCAGAGTGAGAAGAAGATGCCAAACAATGTAGAGCGAGGACACAGCCTTGCTTTACCCCGTTTTTTATTTGGAGGCGGCTGATGTTGAACCGTTGTGCTGTATGGTGCCTTGCATGTCATCATGGAAAGACTTGATGATCCTCAGCAGCTTTGGTGGACATCCGATTTTTTGGAGCAGGATGAGAGGCCTGTTCTGCTTACCGAGTCAAAAGCCTTTGTTAGATCAATGAAGGCCATATATAATGGCATTTTCTGCTCTCTGGACTCTCCTGAAGTTGGCGTATGGAGAATATCATATCGATAGTTGATCTGCTTCTTCTAAAGCCACACTGCGATTCCGGATAGATTCGAGAAGCAAGTAGTTGTAGCCTGGCCAGGATAACGCGGGCAAAGGTCTTTCCAACAGTGCTTAGAAGGGATATACCACGGTAATTGTTACAATCACCACGGTCCACCTTTGTTTTTGTAGAGCGTAATGATGTTGGCATCCCGCATATCCTGAGGGACTGTACCCTCTTCCCAGCACTGACACAGAAGCTCATGAAGGTGCCGAAGCAGGATGGTGTTTTTGCCGGCTTTGATGATCTCTGAGGGGATGCCGTCTTTTCCGGAGCCTTATTTCTTGCTAGGGAGTCAACAGCCTTGGTGAGCTCTGCCTATAGATGGCGGACTGTCAGTTCGCACATGACTGGCAAGATCTTGACACTCTCGATTGCAGCCTCAGCCACTGTGGTCTCCCGTGAGTAGAGATCCTGGTAGTGCTCCACCCATCTATCCATTTGCTTGCCTTGATCCCTGATGAGATCTCCAGTAGTTGATTTCAGAGGGGCTGACTTGGTTGCGGATGGACCGAGGGCCTTCTTCAAACCAGCATACAACACACGGGTGTCGCCCCTGTCAGCAGCTGACTGGATACTCTGACAGATTTCCTGCCAATACCTATTTGCACAGCATCTTACTGTCAGTTGGGTTTTATTTCGTGCCTCAAGCTGGGCAGTTCCCAGTTAATAAGGTGCTGACCCGCCACAAGCCGCCTGTTCCATTGGGTGCTTGGAGCTAAGAGTACGACTCGAAAAGCGGCCTGCAACCTCTGCACCAGGCAAGCAACTAAAATTCAAGAAAACACCAGTTCTGCAGTTGGCAAGCTGGAATGTCAGGACCATGTGTCCTGGAATATCTGACGATCTTCTCAGTATTGAAGACACAAGGAAAACGGCCATCATTGACCGTGAACTAAAGAGGCTCAACAAGATATTGCTGGGCTGCAGGAGACAAGACTTCCCTCAAACGGCAGAACTCAAAGAGCAGGACTTCACCTCTTTTTGGCAGGGGGAAGAGATCCAGAGAACATCGTCAACATGGCGTTGGCTTTGCAGTGAGAAACTCACTACTCTCCAATAGAACCACCATCGGGGCACTGAGCGTATCCTCTCACTGCGCCTCTCGACTTCTTCTGGCTCAGTACATCTACTCAGCATCTATGCTCCACTCTCTACAGCTCAGAGGAGACCAAGGACCAGTTCTACAAAGATCTCAACTGTGTCCTAGAAAATATACCAACGACTGAAAATATCTACCTTCTAGGGGATTTTAACGCTCGCGTGGGATCTGACCATGATTCGTGGCCCATTTGTGTTGGACACTTTGGTATTGGCAACATGAATGACAATGGTCAGAGACTACTCGAATTCTGCACATACCACAACCTGTGCATCACAAACACATTTTTTTTCCAGCAAGCCATCCCACAAGGCATCCTGGAGACATCCAAGATCTCACCACTGGCATCAGCTGGATCTCATCATTACACGGAGATCCTTTCTGAGTTCCACTCTGTTGACCCGCAGTTACCACAGTGCGGATTGTGACACAGACCACTCACTAATTAGAAGCAGGGTGAGGATTCTCCCTAAAAAAAGTCCATCGCTCCAAGAAAGTGGGGCCGACACGCATCAACACCGCCAGAAACCTCGGACCCTACACTGCGAAAATGTTTTGCTGCTTCTATCAAGGTTGCCCTCAGTAGCTGCCCAACCTCTCTGCTGAAAGTAGGTGGGACTATATCAGGGAAGCTTTGTATACGACATCATTGGATACTTTCGGCATGAGAGAAAGGCAAAACCCAGATGGTTCAATGCTGGGCTCTCAGAGCTGGAGCCAGTTATCGAAGCAAGCGTGCAGCTCTGGTGCAATACAAGAGTGACTCTTCTACAAAGTCACTCGAAGAACTCAGAAAGGCACGAAATATATATATATATAATATATATATATATATAGATATATATATATATATATATATATACACATACATATATAAAGTGTATTTAAAGATTTATGCAAGGAGTGAAGACCTTCATGTGGATTTCTTAGTGGACGAATATATTCTTAAGGCCAACTTTTAGTCACCCGCTTGTAGTTCTAGCCTTCTTCACTAATTCTGTTCTCAACCATACTGAATGCGGTTATTTTAGCTATGATGATCCAATCCTGAGCTATATTTGAATATAGAGATAGAAAGCGATGTGAAAGACAGTGATGATGGTGGTGGAGGTGAAAGTTATGAAAAGTATTGATGGTGATGGCGTCAGAAGTCTGGATGGCGTGTGTATGGCAGATATGGTGGTGATGGTGGTGGTACTGTCGTTTATCATGAAGCTTTGCAATAAGTTCCGAGTCGACAAATTATATCATTGCTTTGATGAAAATTGTTCATTGCTTGAGAAATATTCATGTTTCATGAAACTTAATATGTACTCAATGCATGGTGTCATTGTTGGACCCAAGGATTAACAGGGCAGCTTTTAAACGAATGTATATATATATATATATATATAATATATATATATATATATATATATATATATATATATATATATATATCAATGTATGTATATTTCTAGCTAGCTAGCTACATACATACATACATACATACATACATACCGACATACATGTATGTATTTATTTTTTATTTCAGCTCCAACAGAAATAAAATATTTGCTATTTACTGTACTGTATTTAGCGAAATGACTGAAAGTCAACTGCGGCGCAATATCTCCCAAGTTTTGAACAAATCCCAGGCATTGCTTAACTTAGGAGTTAAGAAAAGCCACATGAAATTCCTTGATGAAAGTAAGTATCGTGTTTCTTATTAATTTTATCATCATTACCGTCATAATTAGCTTCATCAATCACCAACCTCTTCGTCGTTGTCGTCATCATCAACCACAGTAGATGATACCAAGCACACAGACTCTTTCCCTCTCTCTCTCTCTCACGCACAACTATTTATTTACATTTTCTCAAAGCTTGGGTAATTTAAAAAAAACAGCATTTTATTTTGCACTTTTCCTTTTCTTGTCCCTACGGAACTGTTTGTCTTTGCTCAGTTTCTTTTTAATTATACCAATTAACCGAGGGCAAAAAAGTTGTCTTCTAATTTTGTATAGAAGTAGAGATGCAGACTCTATGGGCCAAAAAATTCAAACAATTTCCAGTACTTTCTTAAATTCAAACAGGAAACTATTTAATGCTGCAAATAATTTTCCTCAGCGGAATTTCATTTTGTTTGAAGTGAACCTATTAATTTTTGAATAAGAAACGATAGATACACACACAGCTCATACGCTTTAAACAATGTCTAAGAGATATAAGAGAGGAACAAATCATATCCCATTGCCGAACAATGATATATTTTCTCTTCGTTTCCATTCATTTCATTTTACCATCGCCAAATCAATATAACATCTACCTAATTCTAGCGTACATTAAGTTTTGCGCTTCCGGTCTAAAGAGTGATCAATATATGACGAAATTCAACACTAGAGGCCGTGAAACAGACTAGCATTCTGAGTAGTCATAACCCGTAACCAGTTATATATTGCTCGAGAAAATATAAAAATATATATACATATGCACACACCTCTATTTCTATTTTATTTATTATTTTTTAAGAATATATAAGGAAATATATATAAAAACATATATATATATATATATATATATATATATATAAGTAAATATATATATAATCTACAGGATATCAAGTAGTTATGCAGTTTCAAGCGGCTAAATTTAATTGAACAATACAAACATTACATCAATTTAAATGCAATGCCTTGTTCACCTGCATAAATAAAGAAATAGAATTTTAATAAGTAGGGTACTTTAATGTAATTGTTCTCAAATATTTTAAGAGAGCAAGATGGAGAAATTCATATTGTCGCTATTTTAGTTAAGAATAGACTACACTTCCAAGAATTGCATGGAGCCTGGTTGGGGTGGGGGTCCTTGTGTTGTAAGGGATTGTAATTCATTCTAAATCATTTATCTCTTACAAACTACTAAATGAAAACTAGAATAGAATCTGTCTATTTTGAATAAATATATATGCTCTCCGTATATGTTTGCAATACTTCATGTATCATTGTCCTCAAATCAGCCAGCAGGTGACCCAAACAATTTATTTCCAACATTAACTACTACTGCTGTTGCTGCTGCTGCTGCTGCTGCTGCTACTACTACTATACTACTACTACTACTACTACTACTACTACTACTATACTACTACTACTGACTTCTCTCATATCCATATTTTGCTTCTTTTTCAGTGGTTTGTGATGAAAGCACAACATCAACTAACAATCGAGCTTTCTCTTGGCCAATGACAAAAATAGGAACTACTGCGGAGATCCCATGTCATGGAAATGTAGCCACCAGGCATTGGTTCGTTTGTATTGATTTATTTCTACTCAAAGTTTGAAGTTTTCAGCGTCATCGTATTGTGAGAGAATGTTACTTGGTAGAGCAAATAACAGCTTTATAGATTAACAAGATAGAATTAAACGTCTATCGGTTGCAATCTCTTGTCCCAGCATTTTTGCATTTTATACATTATTTGATATAATTTAGCCTAGATTTACTTTGTCGCCAATATTATACAAAGCTTTCATTTCATTCGTTTTTATGTTCTGAGTTCAAATTCTGCTACGGTCGACTTTGCCTTCAATTTTTTCGGGTCGATGAAATAAATACCAATTGAGCACTGGGGTTGGTGTAAACGACTTATCCCTTCCCCTGAAATTGGTGGCCTTGTGCCAAAATTTGAAACCAATATTAGACAAAGCTTTATGGTGCTGAGCTGGCAGAATCGTTACCATGCCGGACAAAATGCTTAGCAGCATTCATTCCGACTTTACATTCTGAGATCAAATGCCACCAGGGTCGACTTTGTCCTTCATCCTTTCGGGATCGATAAAATAAGTACCAATTAAACACTGGGGTCTATGTAATCGAACTACCCCCGCCCCAAATAGCTGGTCTTGTGCCAAAATTTGAAATCAGCATTATTCAAAGATTTAAAGATTCTTGTAAGTTCCAGAATTTCACAAAATAATTGTAGCAAAGAAAGCACATACCTAGATACAGTTAATAGAATCTATCAGTGATTCTGTTGGTTTCAGGCTAATATTATTTATTCAAATTTATGATTACTGTAGAGCTATATATCTTGCTAGTACATGATGGTCATCCTGGGATTTCACTCATCACAGACTATGTAACACGGTCTCTCTTCTCTCATTTCTACCACGTCATTCCACAGGTTAAGCATCTAAATTGTTCCTCCCAGAGGCTGAGCTTTATTAGTTTTAAGACAAGACCAACTGGTGGAATTACTCAAATCTGTGCATATGTAGGAAAATATACATAAATCCATTGCTGCCGCTGTTGCTACTGATGTCTATGGCGTCGATATATTAGCAACTAATTCCCCCATTCAACTTGAACTAACAACTTGGCTCCTTAATTCTGCATCACTTACACCGTTCCAACTAATCTTGTATTGAATAATCATAAAAACAAGAAATTATTGTAAATAAAAACAGATGCAGGAATATTGTTTTTATATCTGAACTCTAGTTAGAAAATATCTGACATTAGTTTTGAGGATAGGGTTCAGGAGTAAATAATAGATTTCTCCCCCAAATGCAAGACACCATTATCCTCTTTCACTAAATTATGAGTTCAAATCACGACCAGTTCGAAGGTTTCTCATATTCCTCTGAGATTGATGAATTCTCCTCAGAATGAATAACTCGACTGACAATATTTAACATTTATTTTTTCAGTTCTTCCAGAACGATGCGGCATCCAGAAATGGCATCAAGTCAAAACCTGTCATCACAAAGTGTTCACCGTTTACTGGTATCTGGCAGAAGCAGACATGTCTCAATGTACAGTGCAGAACAGAGCAAGGCATTGATGATGGTGAGCGAGCAAATGTTTTTAAATGACTTTTACAGTAGTAGAAGTAGCAGGATGAGAAGAAGTAATTTTTGTGAGTGACTTTCTGTCTGTTTAAATACGACCACTCTCGTGGGGGTGGGGGTGTTGAGTGTGTATGTGCCTGTTCCATTATGACTGTCCTGTGTGTGTGTGTGTGTTTGTAATTACAATGATTTATCAAAAGGTAATGCAACCTATTCTCCCGTTTGAGTCCTCCAGAAATGTGTCCATCTCGTTCAACGGCAAATCATTTGACTCATTTATGGAAACGTTATGAAAGAATTTATTACTTTGGAGAGTTGAGTTCATTATTGTAATATCGTTAAAAGCACGTTTTCGTAAACATTCTGCAGACAGGCTGAGTAGAGAGAAGCAGAAAAACAACAGGGATGCGCCTGATGTGTGTTTTTTTCTTTTTAGGGAGCCGGTTTCTGTTTGTGTTAGTAGATTTCGTGGGAGTGTGTTTAGAGCATGTATAGGTGACAATGTTTTCAAAGTGCTGCCATGCGGTCTCAATATGAGAGGAATTGAGAGTAAAAGACCAGTCGATGGAAGACAGATCCTTTCTGATTGTTCCCCAGTCCGCTTTGTGGAAGTTTATGTTGTCAAATGGGTGCCATGGAGTGGGATTGGCTGGTTTGGTTTTTATATGTCGGGAATTAAGATTGCAGAGTACCATGTCGTGGTCTGAGAGGAAAGTTTTTTCGACTGAAATACTGTGAACGTAGCTAGAGGATTGGTCAATACCAGATCCAAGATCGTTTTATTCTGTTTCGTTGGTTCGAGCATAGCTGAGTCAGGAAATACTCATCCATTAGATTAAAGAGCAGTTCTGCTGCTGCTCTATCTGATGAGAGCACTTGCCTAACTCAGAGTATTTGTGGGCCAGTTAACATGAGGGAGGTTAAAATCATCACCCATCACTAGTATGTTTCCGGAGTGGTAATTCCGAAGGAAGGACTTGACTTTGCTAAGGCACTCTTCAAAGTACTTTAGAGGTGCCTGGGAGGCCTGTAAAGACCAACAATGGTTATTCCTTGGCTTTGTTGTATAGTGATACCGTTCACAGTAGCCATTGGAAAATATGTCCTTGGCATCAAGTGAAAAGGAGTCATGGATAAAGATGGCTGTCCCTCCCTTATTTCGGTCTGTGCGATCCGCACGAACAATGGTGAATCTTTTATTTTCACCTCTGCGTCCATATGGGTGGGTGTTCAGGTGAGTCTCGGTAAGGATAAAGAAAGGGAAGCAATGGCATTTTCGGCAAGCCAACTCTCTAATATGGGATCTTCCATTTATATCCTTTTATTTACACGATTTTTTTTATTTCATGTTCATTTCATTCATCGTTTACAATGCTCTCTCCCCCCACACACACACTCCTTCTCTCTCTCACTCACATTCACACACACACAGATGGAATCAAACACCACGACATGAAGGAAAAGAGAAAAAGAGAGCACTTTTGGCGAGTGAGCAAAATATTGGTTTGAAAGCTGGACAGAGAAGCTAAAGGAGATGGACAGGAAGTCAAGAAAGGTCCTAATAATGTATGGAGCCCATCATCCACGTGCAGACCTCGATCGCCGATACACGAAGAGAGCGAATGGAGAAAAGGGACTGATAAGTGTGGGAAACTGCGTGCGTTTCGAACTCGAAGGCTTAATGAGATACCGAACCCAAAGAAAGGAAACCTTGTTAGTGACAGTTAGGAATGAGGGAGTATTGAAAGCAGGAAAAACGAAGGAAGAAACACAAAAAGAAATGAAGAAGAATGGCGCAAGAAGAGAGAACACAATGAATTTCCATATAACAAAAAATAGGTGGGATTGGCTGATGAAAGGAATTCTAAAGAAAGAGACCGAGAACACTATATTGGCAGCGCAAGAGTAAGCTTTGGCCACAAACTGGAGGGTCGACATTAGAATGAGCAAGTGTCCAGGAACTCACACAATGCAGGCCTCAAGGAACTCCTACAAAACCTGTGATAAAGAGA
>NC_043010.1:80000-100000 GCF_006345805.1 Octopus sinensis | reverse complement strand
TCCCAACTTTGGTCACCACACAATATAAAGCTAACAGCAGAACTCGAAGCAATTCAGAGAAGCTACACAAAGAAAATCGTCTCAATGCAAAATATCAGCTACTGGGAAAGACTGAAGGTATTAAACCTCTTCTCCCTAGAGCGGAGGCGGGAGAGATATGCGGTGATATACATCTGGAAAATCTTGGAGGGTCTTGTCCCAAAACTTGGCATTCAAAGTTACTCCAGCCGCAGAACGGGGCGCCACTGCATGGTGCCAAGGATTCCAACATCACCATCAAAATACAGATCTAGATACTGCAACAGCTTGGGTTTCAGAGGACCACAGCTCTTTAACATCCTCCCTAAATGCCTGAGAGACTTACATGGTGTGGATGTGGGTTTCTTTAAAACTAAACTGGATCTCTTCTTGTTGGGAGTCCCAGATGAGCCTACCTCACGACAGGAGACGCGGATGCGGGCAGCAGCATCGAACTCCCTTGTTGATCAAGTGCCACGTATCAGAGGTGGATTCACAAATTAGTGTAGCTCATTCAGCGGTGGTGCCCCAGCATGGCCGCGGCCTTCGGGCTAAAACATTTTTAAGGATTTAAGGATTTAAGGATATATATATATATGTTTACTTATGTATGTACATATGAATATAAACTTATATATATATATATATATATATATATATATATATATATATATATATTGTGTTACGTATGTATGCAAATGTGGGCTGATTTGCATATATGTATATATAAATAGATGAGTGTATTTTTACCTTGTTAACAATTAACACGGAAAAAATAAATAAATAGTTACCAGGGTAGCAAAAATCTCACAAGTAAAGATGTTGTAACTCATTGTTTATAAAGGTAGAAACTTCGTGTTTACGTTGAATATTTTGAATAATATATGAATAAATAAATGGAGTTTAACGCAGGTGTAATCAAATATTTTTACTTTCGACACATGTTTCGACAATTCCACTGTTACTATTCAAAAGAATAAATGAAACAATGCAATCTTCTCTTCAGGAAGGTGAAAAAAGCGAAACTTGTCAATAAGACATTTTAGCAAAAAATGATGGATTTGTAGAGTGATAGACAGCACGCTATTAATATTGTTTAAAAAAACGTTATATGGTATAACGTCATAAGTAGCTAACAGAAAGAGTAGGGATACCCATAGTGAATGTTAAATATAAAGGAAATTAAAGTTTGAATTATATATAATTATAGAGACTACTTATATGCACTAAATGTATGTTTCTGCCAATGCTTACATCTGTATGCTCGCTTTATAACCGTGTTTACTAGAGTATTTTTAGAAAAAATAATGAAAAATAGCTCAGAATTGCAGAGAAGACAGAATTTCTTGCCTTTGTCATATGGTATCGAAATTGAGAGAATCAACCATTCTAAATGAAATTGTTCATATATATACATATATATATAATATATATATATACACACACACACACACACACACACACATATATATATATATATATATATATATATATATATATATATATATATATATAAGTACTGGAACTGTGTATGTGTACAAACATGCATTTATATGTGTTTATACATGTAGATGCAGATGTATTAATGTGAGTCTGTATGTTCGTATATATATATATTTATTTATAGTATTTTTAAGTGTATATGTGATTATGAATGTATATTTTTATCTACGTATGTGGGTTTTATGTGCATCTATGACGTGTGTCTCATTTATAAATACAGCAATTATTTTCTATATCAATCCATAGGCTGGACCGAATCCTTCGCATTTCGTTTGATTTTAAACTCTTTCGACGAATATAAAAAACCTGCTGAGAACATATCAAGAGCCGTGAGTAGATATCTGCCCTCTCTTTCTCCGAACACACACACACACGCGCGCGCTGAACACGCGCACACATGCATACACTCACACACACACACACATGCATATTTTATACAAGAAATGCAAAACGTCAATTTAAATAGTGAGTGAGCTCAATACGTTTCGTAGATAGTGATATCGATTTTATTAAATGATAACAGGTATTTTAAAGTTTAGCCTGATTAGCTTAAACACATAAATACATACATATGTAAAATTATTTCCTTATCTGTATCTTTTTATACTACTCAAGGCTTTTAAATCAAACTTTGTTTCTTGAATTTAATGTATGCATATATATATATATATATATATATATATATATATTATATATATATATATATATATATACATCTGGCTTTTGCAGATGGAGCATGAGTTTTTAACCGTGACTGGAAAATTCAGAGTTGAATATCCTGGGTAAGCAAAAGCTTCTAATACCTTTATTCAAGTTTATTTTGTTTTGTTCCAAACATTCGATTTTATCGCATGTATTAGACGTCACCATAATCAACAGTGTTGTACTTGTAACCCACAATATACTAATTCGTACCTTCGACGAAATGCTTAAGCGTTTTATCAATGTTTTATTATACAAAGGACAAACAAACCCATATAAAGATAAAGAGAGAACTGTGTATATATATATATATTATATATATATATATATATATATATATATATATATATATATAATATATATAGCATATATACATACACATACATACCTATATATATATATATACATATATATATATATAATCTAATAATTTAACATTACTTGAAAAGGTAGTGGGTAGCGAACTTCTTCACTACTTCAGGGAGTGACGACCCTGCCTGACACGAGTTCCGGGCTCAGCTGGCTCCAGCTGATAGTACCCGGTATGGGCCCCTATCCAGGGTTACGGAAAGGAGACAACCTTCGAAGAAATCCGGAGTGGAGCCCCGAAGGCGGTCTAGTGTTCGACTCGACACTCTTCCGGCAGCTCCTGCAACCAAGCTGGTGCCAAACGTAATGCACTGCGCTCCTTTGGACTACATCAGCAAGGTCGAGAGAGGAAACCTGACGATTGAGCTACCCAGGACTTTCTTATCTATAGCCCAGGCTTGCGCAAAACTGGAGAGGACACTTCAGTGCTGCTGTAAAAAGCTGCAGAAACAACACGGGAGGTAACAGTCACGAGTGATAAGTCTATTCAGATTGGCGTAAAATATGGGCGCTACGGGTTACCTCTGACTGTGGGAGGGACCTCCGTGTCCTATTGGTTAGCTACTGCCCACCTCAAGCTGGGCAGTCCCCAGTTAATAAGGTGCTGACCCGCCACAGGTCGCCTGCTTCATTGGGTGATTGAAGCTAAGAGTTTGACTTGAAAAGCGGCCTGCAACCTCTGCACCAGGCAAACAACTAAAAGTCAAGAAAACACCAGTTGTGCGGTTGGCAAGCTGGAATGTCAGGACCATGTGCCCTGGAATATCTGATGATCTACTCAGGGCTGAAGACACAAGGAAAACGGCCATCATTGACCGTGAACTAAAGAGGATCAACATAGATATTGCTGGGCTGCAGGAGACAAGTCTCCCCTCAAACGGCAAACTCAAAGAGCAGGATTTCACCTCCTTTTGGCAGGAAGCGATCCAGAAGAACCTCGTCAGCATGGCGTTGGCTTTGCAGTGAGAAACTCATTACTCTCCTCAATAGAACCACCATCAGGATGCACTGAGCGTATCCCCTCACTGCGCCTCTCGACTTCTTCTGGCTCAGTACATCTACTCAGCATCTCTACTCCCACTCTCTACAGCTCAGAGGAGACCAAGTACCAGTTCTACAAAGATCTCAACTGTGTCATAGAAAATATACCAACGACTGAAAATATCTACCTTCTAGGGTATTTTAACGCTCGCGTGGGATCTGACCATGATTCGTGGCCCATTTGTGTTGGACACTTTGGTATTGGCAACATGAATGACAATGGTCAGAGACTACTCGTATTCTGCACATACCACAACCTGTGCATCACAAACACATTCTTTACCAACAAGCCTTCCCACAAGGCATCTTGGAGACATCCAAGATCTCACCACTGGCATCAGCTGGATCTCATCATTACACGGAGATCCTTTCTGAATTCTACTCTATTGACCCGCAGTTACCACAGTGCGGATTGTGACACAGACCACTCACTAATTAGAAGTAGGGTGAGGATTCTGCCTAAAAAAGTCCATCGCTTCAAGGAAGTGGGCCGACCACGCATTAACACTGCCAGAACCTCGGAACCTACACTGCGAAAATGTTTTGCTGCTTCTATCAAGGTTGCCTTCAGTAGCTGCCCAACCTCCTCTGCTGAAAGTAGGTGGAACTATATCAGGGAAGCTTTGTATACGACATCAATAGATACTTTCGGCATGAGAGAAAGGCAAAACCCAGATTGGTTCAATGCTGGGCTCTCAGAGCTGGAGCCAGTTATCAAAGCAAAGCGTGCAGCTCTGATGCAATACAAGAGTGACTCTTCTACAAAGTCACTCGAAGAACTCAGAAAGGCACGAAATAAAACCCAACTGACAGCCAGATGCTGTGCAAATAGGTATTGGCAGGAAATCTGTCAGAATATCCAGTCAGCTGCTGACAGTGGCGACACCTGTGGGATGTATGCCGGTTTGAAGAAGGCCCTCGGTCCATCCGCAACCAAGTCAGCCCCTCTGGAGATCTCATCAGGGATCAAGGCAAGCAAATGGATAGATGGGTGGAGCACTAACAGGATCTCTACTCACGGGAGACTACAGTGGCTGAGGCTGCAGTCGAGAGTGTCAAGATCTTGCCAGTCATGTGCGAACTTGACAGTCCGCCATCTATAGCAGAGCTCACCAAGGCTGTTGACTCCCTAGCAAGAAATAAGGCTCCGGGAAAAGACGGCATCCCCTCAGATATCGTCAAAGCCGGCAAAAACACCATCCTGCTTCGGCATCTTCATGAGCTTCTGTGTCAGTGCTGGGAAGAGGGTACAGTCCCTCAGGATATGCGGGATGCTAACATCATTACGCTTTACAAAAACAAAGGTGACCGTGGTGATTTTAACAATTACCGTGGTATATCTCTTCTAAGCACTGTTGGAAAGACCTTTGCCCGCGTTATCCTGGCAAGGCTACAACTACTTGCTTCTCGTATCTATCCGGAATCGCAGTGTGGCTTTAGAAGAAGCAGATCAACTATCGATATGATATTCTCCGTACGCCAACTTCAGGAGAAGTCCAGAGAGCAGAAAATGCCATTATATATGGCCTTCATTGATATAACAAAGGCTTTTGACTCGGTAAGCAGAACAGGCCTCTTCATCCTGCTCCAAAAAATCGGATGTCCACCAAAGCTGCTGAGGATCATCAAGTCTTTCCATGGTGACATGCAAGGCACCTTACAGCACAACGGTTCAACATCAGCCGCCTTCCAAATAAAAAACGGGGTAAATCAAGGTTGTGTCCTCGCTCCTACATTGTTTGGCATCTTCTTCTCGCTCTTACTCTCACAAGCCTTTCAGACATCAGATGATGGAGTGTTTCTGCACAGTAGAAGTGACGGGAAACTGTTCAATCTCTCGCGCTTGTGTGCCAAGACCAAAATCAGAAACGTCCTGATCAAGGAGATGCTATTTGCTGATGATGCCGCTCTGGTATCACACACAGAAGAAGCCCTCCAAAGGCTCATTGACTGTTTTGAGCAAGCATGTAACGACTTTGGCTTAGCTATCAGCCTTAAGAAGACCAACATCATGGGTCAGTCTACATCGGACATCCCAAACATACATATTGGAGACCACAGTTTACCTATCTGGGCTCTACCGTCACCTACAACCTATCCCTTGACGCTGAGCTCAATATACGCATTGGAAAGGCAGCTGCTGCGATGGCCCAACTCTCCAAACGGGCTTGGGACAACAATAAGCTGATCAAGACCACGAAAATGAAGATCTACCAGGCATGTGTACTCAGCACTCTACTGTATGGAAGTGAGACTTGGACGCTATACACACGCCAAGAGCCTCACCTAAACATCTTTCACCTGCGCTGCCTCCGAAAAATCCTCCGCATCAAATGGCAGAATCATATCCCCAACAAAGATGTCCTCAGGCAAGCAGGAATACCAAGCATGTTTGCACTCCTCACACAAAGACGTATGAGATAGCTTGGGAATGTTAGCCGTATGAAAGATGGCAGAATCCCCAAGGACATACTCTACGGAGAGCTTGCTAGGGGTACTAGGTCTGTGGGTAGACCGATCTTACGTTACAAGGATGTTTGCAAAAGGGACATGAAGGCCTGCAACATCAATATTAGCGGTTGGGAGGCAGTTGCCGGCAACCGTGGAGAATGGCGACGTACCGTAAAAGAGGGAATACAAAGGAGTGACAGGGAGAGAGAGGAGAAATGGAAAGAAAAGAAGAGACGTCAACAAGAAACTATGACATTACAACCAGCCAGGAACAGTCTTCGCTATATTTGCGGTACCTGCCAGAGGGAGTGTTTGTCCAGGATAGGACTACACAGCCACAGCAGGAAATGTATCAGGATATGAAATATAAAAGCCGGACTGGACTATTTTATGCGCAACTCCATTGTCTCCCGAGACAAAAAGGATGCCAACCAATATATATATATATATACATACACGCACAGAAGGATAAGATCAATATTTAAATATCGATTTTATCAGGTGGCCAGCATGGGAATAAAAACCATCAAAGGTAACAATTATTTAAAATTATAATATAGGGTAATAGCAGTCAAATCTTGACTCTAGAGCCACATTAAATGTTCATATAGCACCAGGAGAGAAGACGAAGAGACAAAATAGAATAGCAAACATTTCTGGATAATTCCAGATCCCGGATTTCTGACTCTGCATAAGAAATGCTCTGCCTTCATCAGTGGAATATACTCAGAAAAGCAAATAAATACAAATATATACATATGCAACATACGATATACTTACATATACGAACGTATTTATTATATATATATATATATATATATATATATATATGTGTGTGTGTGTGTGTGTGTGTGTTTGTGTGTGTGTGTGTGTGTGTGTGTGTGTGTATGTATGTATATATATATATATGAGCGTGTATATATAAATCAAGGCGGCTATCAGCATTTTAAGACCAACAGGGAAATAATTCACAATCACTAAAGGTGACAAGAGTGCAGTGAGCACCAGCATTATTAGAAATATTAGTCATAGACTATTTCGTTTTGGGATTTGGTTTGCAAGATTCTTTATATGAGTTCGTGTGTTGAAGCATATTCTGTTCTGTCTGGGGATAGCCATTTTCTTTTTGTGCCTTATAATTCCACACACCGGTAACATTTCAACGTATTTCTTATTTTTATTTTCCTAAAACTTTTCGTTGAGTCTTGCAAACTTTTACCAGTGATTGTGTTAAATTATAATCATAGACACCTTAGCCATAAAAAACACATGGTGCATTGACAGGGGGGGGCAACATTCCCCACGGTAAGCCAGATGGATTAGATTAGCATGGTAATTTCTTATAAGAAGTTAATACTCATCAGCAATGCTCACTCCATTACGGCTGGTGGAGGTTAACTCCCGCCTGTCAATATCATTGAGAATGACATAAGAATGAGTGATTGATTTCACAAAATGGCAATGTGAAGATTATAAAATAATTAAGGTGGCTAACACGCAATTTAAAACCAACCAGGAAATTACATATATATATATATATATATATAAAATGTATATAAAAATTTATACACGGAGGGAAGACCACCATGTGGATTTCTTACATGCTAAAGAGGGAAAGCCACGGTACTGGACGAATATGTTCTTAACACTAACTTTTAGTCACCCTCTTGTAGTTCTAGCCTTCTTCACTAATTCTGTTCTCAACCATACTGAATGCGGTTATTTTAGCTATGATGATCCAATCCGAAGCTATATTTGAATATAAAAATAATTGAAACAAAACAATTAATCTCTTTAAGTGTTCAAAGTCAACTGCGGCGCAATATCTCCCAAGTTTTGAACAAATTCCAGGCATTGCTCAACATGAATTTGTTTGATGAAAGTAAGTATCGTGTTTCTTCATTTTTTTAACACCATTACCGTCATAATTAGCTTCATCAATCACCATACCATCCTCTTCGTCGTTGTCGTCATCATCAACCACAATGGATGATACCTTAGGACACCCACGCGTGCACGCAAGCGCACAGACTCCCTCCCTCTCTCTCATACATACAACTATTCATTTACATTTTCTCAAAGCTTGGGTAATTTCAATAAATCAGCATTTTATTTTGCGCTTTTCCGTTTCTTGTCCCTACGGAACTGTTTGTCTTTGCTCAGTTTCTTTTTAATTATACCAATTAACCGAGGGCAAAAATGTTTTCTCCTTATTTTGTATAGAAGTAGAAGATGCAGGCTCTACTGGGCAGAAAAATTCACACAATTCCAGTATTTGCTTTCATTCAAACAGGAAAAATATTTAGTGCTGCAAATAATTTTCCTCGGCGGAATTTCATTTTGTTCGAAGTGATCAAGTTAATTTTTACATTAGGATCGATAGATACACACACAGCTCATACGCTTTAACTCATCTCTAAGAGATATAAAAGAGGAATAAATCATATCCCATTGCCGAACAATGATACAATTTTTTTAACTTCGTTTCCATTCATTTCATTTTACCACTCCCAAATCAATATAAAGTCTATCTATTTCCGGCATAAAAGAGGTTTATGCGCATCCGGTCAGTATGTCTAAGTAGTGTTCAATATTGAGGAAATGCAACAATAGAGGCCGCGAAACAGACAGTAGCATTTTTACTAGTCAAATCCCGTAACAAATTATATATTGCTCGGGAAAATGTAAAAATATATATACATATACACACACATATTTCGGGATGGTCATGTTATTTATTATTTAAAAAATATATAAATGAATAAATATATGTGTGCATATATATATATTGTGTGCCCAGGTAGAGTACACGGGGATCTTTACGTACAACAGTGTTCGGGCAAACAGATCACATCGGCATAATTTGAAGAACGCTGTCAAAGTAGTTTCTCATGGATTCAGATCTACGTTTCGAGCATTGTCTTCTGTGAAATATACACGCTGGCCATTTTCAAGATGTACAGATAGATTTTAAGAAAGTGTTCCTACATGTAAACAGGATGTGACCTTTGTGTTGACAGTGTATTTGTCTAAAAGCAGAACAGTTCTTCCATCAGCGCTTGTCAATTGGCTGAAGTAACATGAAAGGCATCGTCATTCATGGTATATTCGTGAATAAGTCACAAACTGAAATACGTTGATCTATTGTTTAGGAAAATATTATTTACTTGTTTAAGGGTTGTACTGGATACATAGCGAAAACAGCTCTAACAGTTCAAATAGTAAGAAATAAACACATATATATATATATATATATATATATATATATATATATATATATATACAAATTCACTATCCGGTAATTAATGTGCTTAAAATTTTATATTTTATGTTTTTCCATTATGTTTCCAGGTTCAAGTACTGGTAATGGAACAGAGGATAGAACAGCAAAAACAAACTTTTGAGTGAAAATCGAAAAAGAGCCTCCAAGAATCGTCTTTGATGATATTTTATGCTATAAAACGATATTTTCTGCATATATAATACAAAATAAAATTTTCTCCATATATAATATAAAATAATATTTTCTCCATATATAATATGAAATAATATTTTCTTCATATATAATATAAAATAATATTTTCTCCATATATAATATAAAATATTCTTTCCTTGTAACGACACTATAATTATACGTTTCAATACAACACTATGCATGCATGAGACTGTATAATCCACCATAATGTAATTTAAACAAGTTTCAGGGCCTCACTATGGCTTGAAACAGAAAATATTGCATGATTTGAAATTATATTGATATTCTATCTTCTTGCCAATATAATGTTATCAATGTAAGCTTTAAAATTGTTAAATAAAGGATTAAATCTGATCTGTTGCTACCGGTCGTTTTCTAGATGAAATACTGTAATACTGCAGACTAAGATTAAATACCACCGGAAGAGGCATTGATTCCATTTGTTATTTTAAACATTCCACTAAAATGTTAAAACTTGCAAAATGTATCATGTTGATTAAATTTACGATCATTTATCTAATTAGTATTATCAGGTCATTCAATTGTCATTGTTCAAGTAATCAACATTTCACAAACAGCTACATTCCAATCAAAGCACCGGACGTATATTCGTCTTCTACACGTTCATGTCTACTTTCACTTCATCAATGTTACACAAACACGAGACTGCGCACGCCTCAATGTCTTCATTGAAGTAGTTTCTTAGTTATATTCTCTACATGATATTCAGGCCCATTAGGCCGCAGTCTCTCTCGGTATCCAACATATTCCAACACCCGGGGATAGAAGACACCCCACTAAAAGAGATGCCAGTCTGTTGCAAGTTTAACCCTTGGTTGTTGCTGGTATTTCTTCTCAGATGACTGCACTGGAAGTGTTTTTCTCGTGGACAGAACGCACCGAACCAATAGTCCATGTGTCTATTTCTCTGTGTGTGTGTGTGTGTGTGTGTGTGTGTGTGTGTGTGTGTGTGGTGTGTGTGTGTGTGCGTGCTTGTCTATGTATGTGTGTGCTTTTTAGCCCCTTCTGTTTTCCGGATCATTGGTCGCTCTCTTGCCAGCCGGAACACCGCTACGCCCTTCTTTTATGCTCTGCTTGTTGCTGTTAAAAGATATGTAGCCGTTTATCGTAACAGCTCTGTCATTTCTACTGCTTATTACATGGCCTGTGGTTTTAGATGTCTTGGTACATCGACTGAACTAAGGAATTATTTTTTAGTTTCCTCCTAATTAGATGATCGCACCATTTCACTCTCTTCCGTCTGACTACTTCAGTTCTGGTTTATTTCATGTAAATAACGTTTCTTATACAAATTACGCCACTCTCAATATAATATCTCTTTAGTTTTAAACACATTTTAATAACCTCTTACGTATGTGTTTCTAGACCCTGATTAGAGAAACAAAAATGTGCAACCTATCAATGCATCGCTGGCTGTTGTCCTACAATCTCCAGATCCTGTTTCTTAAATCTCTCAAATGCTATACATGCTAGCGTGACCTGTCTTTTCTAACCTGTGTGTCTAGTGCGACGGATACTACACAACTCTCTGTGACATGTTCAACATAAGAACCATTCAGTGTAATTATTTCCTTTGCTTTGTGTAATTAATCTGTATATAATGCTATTCATTTTCATAGCCCATTTTCCCCATATTTCGTCTGAGACCATCAATATTGGGTTTGCTTCCCAACCACATAATTCCGTTTTTTTTCTTGGTCTCATCGTGTGACATGGCAGTTTGGGCAATTTCCACCATACTGAGAAAAAAGTACTAGGGTCAATTCGTTCGACTAAAACTTATTCCAGGGGCCCTCCACCTCCTCCAGCATGGCTGCAGTCTCATGACTGAAATAAAGGAAAAAGTTTAAAATATATATTTCCTCACTTCGTTATTATCTGTGAACACATATTTTCTCTATTTCTCCTTTCAGTGAAGAAAACACATCTGTCTCCATGACATTTCTCCTTCACTCACTCTCTGTCTCTTTTGCTACTTCTCTCTCTCTCTCTCCTATCTCTTATAGCTTTGCCTCTCCCATACACTTTCCTCGTCAGTCCATGCTTCTCTCTCTCTCTCATATCACATGTTGCTTCCCTGTGCCTGGAGAATTAAGCCAGCAAAGACGTTCAACATTTTTATAATTGTTTTTCATCTCCGCTGTTTCGTTTAACATATTTTCTCTCTTCATTGTGAACCACAAACATAATCATTCTTCATTATTTTTCACACCATAACTTACTTCTCCTTGATCTGCCTTTCGGCCCTCATATGGCCCCTCCTCCATACCGTTGCCCACAAATTCCATAGGTTCTACAACGATGAGCCCCCAATATACTACAAGCACTATGACGAACAACCTGGTTATGAATCTAACTCTGCAGGTTCACAATGTTCAAAAACCCATCTACAGACATCTACACATCTGTGCCTTACCTCAATATACAACACTTAACCTATATTGGGTGCTTGTCACACGTAGTTGCAGTACTTACAATCTTGTGAAAATATGACATACAACAGACAATTTGTAATACGTCCAGGCTGACAAGCAAGCTTTAATACGTGACTGCACGAAGATGTTGAATCCTATACAAACACAACATATAAATGGAACTAGTAGATTATAAACCGTAATGGTTAGCACAAGGTTTATCGAAGAATCAAATTCTGGATTAGTTACATCCACATCTTTGCTATGGGCTCCAAGAAGGGAAGTGCTGTTCCCTTGCATATTCCGCTATAATGCCTAGACGAATAGTAAAATTCTGACCAATAGCAATATTCTGAACATATGGACGTGATAGATGTGTAGCGAAACCAATTTCTATTATTGTATATTTGAAAACATTAAGTTAGTTTCTGAAAGCTCACCACGCTACTCTGTTGAGATTGGTTAAAATAACTATCATAAAAGTCATTGGACATTTATTGAACCCTGTGTTGTGATTAGCTGAGTGTTGCGCGGGCGCTGGATCGAAGGTCCAATAACGTTACGCGTTATATATTTCTAGAGCCTCATTCTTTTCATAAATTGGTGCCATAAATTATTACGAGTCAGAGAGTGAGAGTCATTCATCAAGGCGAAGTATGCGGATCCTGCCGTTTTCAGCATTAATTTGCTTACTCCATCTAATTTTTGAGAGCGGTCGAGTTCACTTTTAGTATTCTCGTTTGTGAGAGCAGTCGAGTTTATTTCAGATATTCTCATTCTAAAAATCATCTCTGGCTCATCGTTGAGGATGTTGGTATTGTCTCGGCGAAGGTTTGCACCTTTTAAGTGCTCTACTGATTATTGTTATTGTTGTTGCTGCTTCTGCTGCTGCTACTGATGATGATGATGCTGATGATATACAAGGTAATTCGGTAAACTGAAAATATCATTTCAGTCACCTATTCGATTGATTTATTTATAGAGTAATTCAGTTAACTGAAAGTACCTTTTCAGTTATCCATTCGGATGTTTAATTTAAAGAGTTTACAGGTTTATCCGTGATCCATCCTTGCCTCATTCGTTACTGTTGTGGAAGGATTTCGACAACTCCCATATGATTAAAAGTGAATTGTCACATTTGCTATGAATAAAGAACTGACGAGTTATCAGCAGTTCGCTGTGAGCCGTGTAACCTCGTATAACAGGAAGCCTCGTGCGTTCGTGTAAATACTTCGTTAAATTATTTATCAAACTTACAAGGATATAAAAGTTACTTATAAAGGAAATATACTAACACCATACCTCACGTTTTTGACAGTATCCGCGGAAGGAAGAGACTTGTGGATGACATGAATTACATATTATGAAGCACAGAAACAAAAAGCCGATGAATCTAAGACTTACAGGAAATTCGAAATTATGTCCTGTAACGCTCGAGTGCACATTATGATACATGATGAAGATCATACCATAATTCAGTACATTGGTGAAGATCCTCATTGTTCATGTGCTTCAAAATCCATGCATCATATTCAGGTGGGGTTATTCAGTGTTCCGCAAAATAAAAATCAATAAACTTACACCCGCCTTTTTTATAAGCTAAATGAATTACTCCAAAGACTGAGCCCTGAAGATGTTATGAGGGATTTTGAAAAAGCTCTTATTTATAGCATTGTATCTGTTTCCTACTACTTCCATCTCATGCTGTCTTTTTCATCTATCACAAAATATATACAGAAAACATGTGAATTTGGCTTGAAGGAAATATACCATCATTATAATGAGTTCAGCATTAAAATCAGATGGTTTTAAGCGTTGCTAATTCTTCGTCTCGATGATGAGATTGACGGAAAATCTTGTAGATGACGATGATCTTCCGCAAGAACTTGTGACCTACTTTGGATTATCGTATCTAAGAGGTTTGCGAAGTAAAGGAATGAGACCACAAAGGACTTCTCCCTAGTTTCCCATTGGTAGTTGGAATGTCCGCTTTAAAACAGAATCGGAAATGCCTCGCACTAATAAACTTTTAGAGGGATTTCACAACGCCCTACAAATTTCCTTAATTTGTTCACATCCGAATATATGGAGATAATTACAGCATTGAAAAGGGAAGAACACTTGGCACAGCTGAGAAAGGTTGAATTTGATGGAGATGGGATCTGCGAGACCAAACGAAAATAAAAGAAAGAATATAAGCAAACGGATAAGTATTGAGCGACACAGTCCCGAAAATAAGATGGATTTTATATGAACAATGGCCCCTAACCTTCATTTTTATTGAAACTTTTAGTAATAATTTTAGGTTTTACTCGACTTTTTATTTTATCCTTATTCAACGTTTTATTTTTTCTAATATCGGGAGTGAAATTGACTGGTAGTCAAATTACCGGAGTCAAAATACCGGGGGTGAAGTTATCAGGATTCAAATTGCCTGTCGCCTACTCAGTCGATGTCTGAGGGATACGGGTTCGAGTCTCATAAGTGTACCCAGACTTTCTCTGCTATCTCTACAGCTTTACTGGGTTTGAAATGTCCTTTCTTATCTGCAAGGTATCGCGTTTGAAATGGTTAAGTATGTTATCATTTATTTATGCAGAAGAGATAACATTACATGACAGGGAGTAGCTTTGATGGAAGAAAAACATATTCGCAAAATACATAAATTCCTACGTCTCTTATTAAGAGAGACTAATGAGTATTTCTCTCGATGCCACAGGGAATGTTAACCATCTTCTAAATTTATGTCCCAGATTCAAGATACAGTTTTGAAGAATTAAATGAATACTTTGATCACCTGCAAACAAAAAGAAACTTGTTACTATGGAATTGCTTCAACGTAATCGTTGGAGACCTCCGCAACAACGAAGAAGCAGGCTGAAGCAAGAACTGACCAAATGCTATAGAAAGATAAAGCTTTGGCAAACTAAAATAGAAGCGAGCATAATTACTACGTTTGTGTGCAATAAGGGGTCTCATGATAACAAATACTGTGTCCGGAAAAGAATGTCTGGAAGCTAAATCAATATATATAATATCCTTCAATTCATTACTTTGAACAATGATCGTCAAATTTGCTTTGGCAATTCTAAAGATATTTTGGTGTCACGAATTGTGTCACCAAAACAGATCAATTAACCTTTAAAGTTCAATACCTGAACTTCAAATCTTACTATCCAACATATACAAAACGTAATATCCCACACAACCTAGCCGAGAAAATTTGTACGTTTGTGGAGGATGTGAGAATCAGAGACAAAAGCCTAACAAAACTAAAAGAATCTCTACCCAAGCAAAAATATCCGTCTCTACTCATAGAAAATGGTATACAGCTTGATATAGAAATACCCATACAAGAACTTAGGGCCACCCGAGGAAGAGGAAAACGAGAACAGATCATACCAGTTATAGTGGCACACAACCCATGTTACCAGAATACCTTAAGCATTGCAAATCAAACTTGCCGATCATTATTCAAAGTAATGAATTAGAAGATATAATCACGGATGGAGTAATGGCTCAAAGTAAAAGACAGTCGAAAGACTTGAAACATCTAATAAAGGCAAAGTATGATCTTAGCAACAATACGAATCATTCATTGTGTCTAAGTACAATGATAATCGATGTGGGACATGTCAGTTCATACATATCGGTCAATATTGGAACAAAAAATAAACGGAAGAATATTTGCAAATGTAAATATGAACTGCAAAAGCAGAAATTTAATTTACTGCATCAAATGCCAGAAATCTGAAGTGATATACGTTGGCCAGACTTGGAATGCACTAGCGGAACGTTCACGTGTGCCCCAACAGTAAATAAGAGATCCTGATGTTGGCCAGATGATCCCTGTAACCGACCACTGGCAACATGTGGTCTACACAACTGAAGAAAAGTCGAGAGAAACGTTAGAGAAAAAAATTTATTGATAAATTGAAACCCGTTTTTAAATGGACAAAACTAATAATAGTTATAGTAACGGTGATGACTGGAATGAGATGATGATGATGATGATGATTATGATGCTGATAATAATAATAATAATAATAATAATAATAATAATAATAATAATAATAATAATAATAAGAGTAATAATAATAATAAGAGTAATAATAATAATAATAATGATGATGATAATAATAATAATAATGATAATAATAATAATAATAATAATAATAATAATAATAATAATAATAATGATAATAATAATAATAATAATGATAATAATGATAATAATAATAATAATGATGATGATAATAATAATAATAATAATAATAATAATAATAATAATAATAATAATAATAATAATAATAATAAAAAACACCGGGGGACGTTTAAGATGTAAGAAGGAAAATTCAGAGCTCCGAAATCTATCCACAAACATCGAAAACAAGGACATCCTATGGAGTCAAAGTTTTACTAACAAAGAATTGGACTGTATCCGAGTAAGTAATACTAATTGAAATTTATTACTATTTTCGAAACGAAATGATGTATTTTGACTCGATATCATCTCCACCTCTAACGCAACACATGTAAACATGCGTGGAACATCACGATCATCCCCGACCCCAAACACCATGTACAAAAGAACTACGAAGAAATTAAATGCCACCGATACTATTCAACCCAAGAATAACAATCGAGCGGTACGTACATTAAACTTACAACAAAAAATGTACGAAAAACTACACGTGCGAAATAATGTGACAACAGAAATAAACGGACCGGTACCCTACGAAAATGACGACCGTCAAAATAATGGGCCGGACGTTGTACCTCATGTCCCGCAAATAAAACCCAAAAGACGTAAATGGACACGTGAGGAATACATTTCTATCTTACACGCATACTTCACAGTAGTACTCTACCCAAAAAATGAAAATACAACAACACATACATATAAAATATGGAAGGAAAATAATAGAGATATAGACTTGGATACAGCAATGAACCCTAATAAATTATCTAACGTACGAAGATACATTCTCAACACAAAAAAAATATCAGAAATAGAAATAGAACACCTAAAAGAAAACATACACCAGGAAAATGTAGATAGAAGCCACACAACAATGCCCAATAATATAAACACTGAAACTGTAAAACACGAAGACAAACGCAACATTCTCAACAAACACGATGTAAACAACGAAGGGGAGCCTAATGATTATGATAATATAAAAAATAAAATAATCAAAGAACTGAAAACCACAGAGCTCAAAATGGACCACCGACCATACCTCCCAAGAATCAAAATAAACGAAATAATAACACCTATTATAAACAGCATAACCTAGCCGTCACTGAACTGATAGCCACTGAATAAAAAAAAAGTGATATCACTGAGCTAAATAACTTAATATACGCAGCAGCCACTGCAGCCACAAAAGAAGCTGGATACTCACCCAAACCCGCCCAAACAGGAGTACCACCACCCAAACAAACCCTGTGGATAAATAACATCCAAAGCAAAATAAAAAAATTTAGAAAAGACATGTCGATTCTTAATGAAATCAGCAAACAATCAACGCTACTGAGCAACAAAAAGAGAACAAAAATACTCCGCAAATATAACATCACAGAGAAAGATTTGCCTGAAATAAAAGAAAAGCTGAAGCAAGATATCCTTGCCAAAGCTCAAAGGATCCGCCGGTACAAGAAACGCCAACGCTTCTTTGAGGAAAACAAAAAGTTCAACTCCAACCCCAAAAAGTTCTACCAAGAACTGGGCAAAAATAAAATAGAAGTCACTGCAGCACCAACGGCATAAGAATTGGAAGAATTCTGGAGAGAAATATGGTCGGCGAACGAACCACCAAAAAAAAGGAGTATCAAAATAACAAACTCGGCATCTGAACTACTTTGGACCCCCATAACAACTGAAGAGGTCACCCAGGCACTGCAAAGACTAAGCAACTGGAAGGCACCTGGGCATGACAAGATCCCCAACTTCTGGTTGAAATATCTAACAGGAATGCACAAAAAGCTGGCTGAAAACTTTAACAACGTACTAGCAGAGCCAGAGACAATGCCTGAATGGCTCACGAAGGGGAAAACCATCTTAATTCCCAAATCAAATGAAACAGAAAAACCAGAAAACTACAGACCAATAACCTGCCTCCCTACTATGTTCAAGGCATTTACTGCAGTGATATCACAAAGGCTGAACAAGCACCTGGACGAAAACAAACTGTTCCCAGAAGAGCAGAAAGGATGCTGCAAAGGCTCATATGGCTATAAAGATCAACTAATGATCAATAAAGCCGTAACTGAAGACAGCCACAGAAAGAAGAAAGGCCTCAGTATGGCCTGGATTGACTACAAAAAGGCGTTTGATAGCATCCCCCACACATGGATCCTTGAAACACTAGCCATTAACAAAGTAGCACCAACAATCATAAAATTCATAGAACACTCCATGAATAAATGGCAAACAGTCCTACACCTCAAAACAAAAGAGGGACTCATGAAAACCAAAGACATCCCCATTAGAAGAGGAATATTCCAGGGAGACACGCTCTCTCCACTCCTTTTCTGCTTGGCACTGTCACCTCTATCATGAAAACCAAAGAAATAGACAAAGAAAGATCCCAGCAATGGTTGAGAAGCTCAGGACTCAAAGTAGAGACAGAGGGATTTTTAATTGCAGCACAAGACCAAAGCCTCCCCACCAGAAATTACCAAAAACATGTAATGAAAAGAAATATTACAAGTAACTGCAGAATATGTGGAGATGGACAAGAAACAATAAATCATATTATCTCTAGCTGCCCAGTCCTGGCTAAGAAGGAATATATTCACAGACATGACAGAGTTGGAACCTACAAACATTGGAAGCTATGCCAACATTATGGAATAACAACAGAAAAAGATGGTATAGGCACACAACAGAAAAGGTCACAGAAAACGAGAAAGCAACCATACTCTGGGATATGCCGATACACACAGATAGAGAAATTAAGGCCAACAGACCAGATATAGTTGTCAGAGATCATGAAGAAAGAAAATGCTTTCTAATTGATGTATCAATACCGGCTGATGACAACGTGTCTCTAAAAGAAATGGAGAAACTCTCAAAATACAAAGACCTGGAAATAGAGGTAACTAGAATGTGGAATCTGAAAACAGAAACAATTCCTATCATAATAGGTGCACTACTAGGCACTGCACACATCCTACGCAGAACACTTTCCATACAATAACCATCAGAGCATCACAACAAATCACAGCACATACCCAAGGCACACAGAGCTGCGCTCGGTAGTGAAGTGAAAGCACGCTATAAAAATAAAACTACTGAATAATAATAATAATAATAATAATAATAATAATAATAATAATAATAATAATAATAATAATAATAATAATAATAAGCACCTGGACAAAAACAAACTGTTCCCAGAAGAGCAGAAAGAATGCCGTAAAGGCTCATATGGCTGTAAAGATCAACTAATGATTAATAAAGCCATTACTGAAGACAGCCACAGAAAGAAGAAATGCCTCAGTATGGCCTGGATTGACTACAAAAAGGCGTTTGATCGCATCCCCCACACATGGATCCTCGAAACACTAGCCATTAACAAAGTAGAACCAACAATCATAAAATTCATAGAGCACTCTATGAATAAATGGCAAACAGTCCTACACCTCCAAACAAAAGAGGGAGTCATGAAAACTAAAGACATCCCCATTAGAAGAGGAATATTCCAGGGAGACACGCTCTCTCCACTCCTTTTCTGCTTGGCACTGTCACCTCTATCTGATATACTAAATAGAACTGGATGCGGATATAAATGTTACGGCAAAACGATCAGCCACCTTTTATATATGGATGACCTAAAACTATACGCTGCAAATGACAAACAGCTGGAACAATATTAAAGACAGTTCATGGATTTACCAAAGAAATAGATATGAAATTTGGATTAGAAAAATGCGCCAAAGTAACATGAAAAGAGAAAAACTAGTAAGAGTAGCAACATCACACTAGATAAAACCAATGA